>NC_057807.1:133120226-133181949 GCF_018294505.1 Triticum aestivum | reverse complement strand
CTAGTATAATCTTCACGATCCAGGTTGCACTTCAACTGAACGTTGATTTGTTCACCATCATTTTCTCGAAGTCTTGCTCTGAGAACTCCAACTAACATGACAACGAGAGGAAAGGAAAGACCCTAAAAGAATCGTTCTTCTCGGAGGTCGAACAACTCAGGATTAACTCACGGAATGAGACATAGCAACATCTCTCGAGCTGAGGGACGAAGCACACATCCATAAGAATGGAGTGAGGCAGATGACGAAGGTTCACTAGGTAGACAACAATTCCACACCTAAGAAGGTGGTGAACGATTGTCCACGTAGCGAGGAGTTGAGTTGCCTTAATACCATAACGATACACCTTAGGGAAGGTGACTCGTAGAGATATTTCCTTAAGTGGCAAAAAGAATTACTTTTGATTCAGAGATCATTGAAACTCTTTAAACCAGCCTAAGACAATTCTCGAGCGATCGTTTGGAGGGGGTCGGTAGAATGGCATACTCGGACTTGGATGATGTGGATTACCTTGTTGAAGACAACGTAATGGATGAGTTTGCTCATCACCGGAAATGGAAGAGACCCATGGTAGAATGGCACATTGGCGGTGCAAGCTGGGAACAAAATGCAAATGCTGGGAATGATTCTGGTGACTGGGGAAGAACCCAACAATAGAGAGCGAATTCACTGTTTGAAAGGATCATAGCATTGCCGAGGGAACTGAGAGCAAACCCAGTTAGTGCCGATGATAACACGTAGCGCTTGTGTGTGCTCTCAAGAACTTGAGCATTTCCACAATCATCAAGGTTTTACCAACATCCGTGTGAAGGATCCTGGCAACACAACATACCACCATGATGAACAACGATGGACGATGCAGATGCATAGGAAGATAACATCAACTCAGGTTTCACCCTAGCGAGGCCAAGGAAACAAAATCTGGATGATCGACCGAGAGACATTTAGCACTCCGCTTCTAATGTTCTCCTTGACGTGCTAGTGTAACCTATTCATAGATATGGTTTGATAACTAGAACATCAAGTAAAGGTCGGACTTCGGGAGCAATAGAATCCATAAGGAACAGTTACAGAGGTAAATCCTACGAAATCCTTATGGGGAGGTGGCCAACTTCCTCAAACAAGATACTACAATAATAAGTCTTCCGGCTGGGTGTGTTGGCCACGACATCCACTTTACCGGTTATCGAGGAACCAATATTATAGTTCTTGGGAAATATTCCAACCATCATATCTGCCTGAGACTCAGATCTGGTTGGTGTCAGGATATTCCAGACTCATCGAGTCTAGGAAGAAAAATGAAAGTTTGCAACACAAATCGACGAGATGACGTTGCGAGATTCTCAGGAAATGAACTACGATAGCAAGCTCCAAAACATGAGCTGGTTCTGCTACAAACATGTGAAACACGTTGTCCCAGACAAGCATGCCCACATGGTAGTCTTACAATAAAACACTACCGAGTTCTGGTTGGGAACCATCATTGAGGATATAGGAATCTTGTGCAGGAACTAGTATTTGCACAGCAACTCCTTTACCTTGAACAAATCAATCAGTGGCTTGGTGTGCTAGGGATACATATAGAATGAAGGTTGCAAGTCTCCAGACCACAGAATACTTCGCACATGTGTATGACTGACTTGGGATGATTCCAGAGGAAGCAGAACTAACTTTCTCAAATTCACGGCGGCAACTTTCACCAAATGCACGTGTATAAGAGAAAGTCACTCCTTTCATCAAACAAATACTTCATGAGCTAGCATGAAGAAAATGCTTTCAAAAGTTTCCAACACTAGCTTAATGTTCAACAACATCATGGAGGAGATAAGGATGTTGCCAATGGGCTCAGCAACAATTCATCCAGATTCCCATGGAGATGGAATTCCATAACTATGTGATCAAGGTGATAGTATTGGTCAGACCAAAGATGTAATGGTGTATGCTCGAGGGATCCACCACGAATAAGACAACATTACGAGCATCGTTGGTACTGATTTGATTTGACGATAGCCCACACTCAAATCAAAGGATTGATAAGACAATAGGTCCAGCAACTGATCACAAGGACCAATCGATGAAGATATCATCTTTCTTCAACACACACTACACAAGAATATCCCTTTGGAACGAACTAAGTCAGACAAGCTTTTATCTTCCAACTCTCCAAGTTGTTGTCTAGCTTAACCAACTAGCTCAGGGATATCTAACACCGATTCTTGGAGAGAAGGTGGTTCACAAGAAACCAACTTGATCACGAACTCAACATAGCGGTCAGGTGACAACCCGGTAACACCTCCAAGAAGATATTTGGAAAGTCACGAACCACCGGTATGTTACTAAGCTCGAGAACAATCTTGCTTTTGAGGGCAAGACGATATGATCAGATGAGTGAGGACTTGACAAGATCCTAACTCATCAATCGAAGGGTGCACCGAAATAAGGACTAGGTAGCACGATCAGTCTTAGAAGGATGATTCGAAAACCAACATACTAAGAATGAAATTATTATCCTTTAACTACCAAGCAACAGAGTTGCTAGCAGTATTGATTTCACACATCACAATTCATTTGTCGGTATTCCGGTTGCATCAACACGAGGGCCGAGGAATGAACAGTGATGGCAAGAAGTATCACTGTACCAAGAGTTCATGGGATGGTGTGCAATTCCTATAACAATCTCGATATAAAATATGTAATACTCCAAGGTAGAGCAGAACCAAAAGCTGGATTGGCATTTGATCTGCGGAATACAACTACTTTGACCCAATCCTAGATATGGAAGAGGTACTGGAGTTTGTTTCTCCTAGTCATTCCGGAATGGAATGGCTTGACAGACCACAAGAGTCATAGGCATCGATGAACGAACGCACGCATACTCTTGACTATCAATTGATAGACGAGGGTCAGAATGCAACTAAAGAGAACAACTCAAAGGAACATATAACTTTCTGAGTTGTGGATGCATAGATTAGTATGTCGAACCAAGTTCAACATATTTCTTCCGGATAACCCATGCAGAAAGGTAGAACTGGCAGAGTCACGATTTATGAGTGGAGATCTCCTCAAGAGTACTCTAATTGTGATCTTTTAATCCAGAAGAACTCCTGCCAAGAGTGGTTCATGGTAATTGGAAGAAGGAAATACCACGGACCTCGAGGACTATCACAAGGTTACTAATATCCTAAAGGAGCTAGCAATTACTAACAACATGAAGTAGGTAGAGTGAATCTCGGGTTCAAGAACCCAGGAGCAGAATACCTACTACTAAGTAGCATCACGGGATGCTTTCGAGAATGATGGCCAGAATCATCACACTGGGAACACAAATCCTGGCTAATTACTAGATGATCCCCTAAGACACCTAGGGTCACAATAATATCTCCAACATATATGTCAAGGTAACGAAGTACCTCAACTCACTGATTAGTGTGGTTAATCTGGCCCATGGGAACATTGAAACGGGAAGAAAGGATTTGCAATTGCATCAGACTACTTAGAAACCTGGGATGACTCGGACAGCATAACGGCTGTAAATGCTCAGAAAAGATTTGAGACATTCACAAAAATGGTGGCATAACCACTCAGAAGCACAAAATCAAGGTTTCAAGATCAGCAATTAACATACGGAAGTAGTAGGAACTGAACTGAGACTTAAGTCCAACAATCTTATAAGTCTACGGATTAGTAACACGTGATCCTGATAGAAAGAAGAGATAGCCTAGTTCTTAATCCCCGTAGAAGAGAAGATGATGACTCAGATCAGAAGGCCATGAGGTATAAGGAGTAAAAGAGCCTTACGTTCCATCCCACAATCAATTCCCTTATATAACTAAGGAATTTCTAGACTCAACTTCGACCAGTTTGGCTTGGTAATCCTACAGGCAGTCAAGCTCTGATACCAACGCTGTCAGGACCCCGACTCGATGTCACACCGATCTAGCCGGTAACACCTCATATCACTTTGCGGCCTCACGCACGGTATCCCCACGGGTGTCGCCTTACCTTTGCCCGGGACCGTTTGCGCCTTTTGGCTCACGTATATGATAGTGTCGCTAGCATCCATATGATAAAGAGCCCGGGCTGACATGACTAGTCGTAAACCCAAAGTGGCACAGACTTACAGGGACAGGCATCCATGACCCAGCTTCGAACGTGTCGGTCATCAGCAAATGGGTCCGGGCTGTAGCACTGGGCTAGCAGGACTCCGGTAAACCGGGCTGTAGCGGGCTAACAGGACTCCGGTACTCAAAGCGTGACATTTCCCCGAAGGGACAGACACAGGAACGAAGAAGGACACATGCCGGCCAGCCTAAGTGTTCCAGAGCAGTAGCAAGCTACCATGGCTCAGCGGTAACACTAGGAGACATTTCCCGGTAAGAGAGGCTACTAAAGATAAACAACTAGATAGTCAGATCCCACACATACCAAGCATTTCAATCATACACACAATATGCTCGATATGTGCAAATACAACGAAGCATCACAACATGACTCTACGACACAAGTACTTTATTCATTAGGCTCCGAGGAGCGAGATATTACAAACATGGGTCTCATGACCCAACACTCAGAGCATACAAGTCAAAGCACAAGCGGAAGCTATCATGTCTGAGTACAGACGTCTATAAATGAAAAAGGCTGAAAAGCCTGACTATCTATCAGATCCTGCCGAGGGCACAAGATCGTAGCTGAGGTATCAAGCTAAACGTCGAAGTCCAAGCGGAACTACTAGTGAGACTGAAGTCTCTCTGCAAAACATAAAATAGGCAAACGTGAGTACAAATGTACCCAGCAAGACTTACATCAGATCTATCTACACATGCATCATTATCAACAAAGGGGATGGTGGAGTTTGACTGCAGCAAGCCAGCTTTGACTCGGTGGCTATCCTGAACTACGACTGCAAGTAACTCTTTTGAGGTGGCGCACACGAGTCCACATATTCACCATATCAATACACCACTATGGATCCGCTCCCGTCTCCCTACGAGAACGCCATCCATAGCACTCACGCTTATCTTGCGTATTTTAGAGTATCCACTTTCACTTGTCTATGAACTGTACAAGGGGTCCACGTTTCCATATCCGAGGAATCCGGCTATTCGAATAGATAATGATAACCCTGCAGGGGTGTACTTCTTCACACACGCTCTCGCCACTTACCGCCCTGTACACGTCATGTACCTCGGCAACCTTCAAGCGGAAGCCGGGCGAGGGAGTCGGCCACGACCTGACTAACCGAACAAGTCTCTCGTCCAGGTTTATCGCCTATTCGGGTTCCATCCGCAAGGAGATCCGGCCGGGGTGTCGCTCACGGCCCCAAACGATGTGAGCAGGGTTCCCAAGCCCACCTCGACGGGTGGATGTACGCTTGGTACACCGTGCCACTGTGCCTAGTCTGTCCCAAGCCCACCTGTACTGGGTGCCACTTGGTAGACTACTAACACTACCTACAAACACCAGAAACTAGTTGCAACTCCTGGACAGAGATCATGTTGATTAATAAGTCGAGAGGGGTCGAGTTACCGGAACCCAATGTGTGGTAGTAACTGGTCATGGATCACAAACACAGAACTCAGTTCCTGAAGACGGCTGCAATGAGACAACCCACCATGTACTCCTACATGGCCTCTCACCGCTACCTTTACCAAATCGTGTTCACACACTTAGCTCACACACAGTAGGACATGTTCACACGCCTCTGATTCATCCCCGATGAATCAGACCTGACTCAACTCTAAGCAGTAGCAGGCATGACGAACAAACATGAATGAGTAGGCACATCAGGGCTCAAACAACTCCTACTCATGCTAGTGGGTTTCATCTATTTACTGTGGCAATGACAGGTCATGCAAAGGATAAAGGGGTTCAGCTACCGCAGCAAGTAACAAATATGTCGTTGTTGTCCTAATGCAGTAAAAGAGAGCAGGAGCGAGAGAGTGGGATTGTATCGGAATGAACAAGGGGGTTTTGCTTGCCTGGCACTTCTGAAGATAACATTGAGTCTTCATCAGTGTCAACGATCACATCATCGGTATCACGTCTATCGAGAGGGGACAAATACCGGCAACAAGGAAGAAATACAATCAATGCAATGCACAATATGATGCATGCTCATGACATGGCAATATGAATGTGTTTTGAGCTAATGCAACTAGCAACAGATTAAATGAAGTTGGTTTGAATATAAAATTCAAATTCAAACTCCATGTGATTATTCAAATGCCATTTAATTGATTTGTGCTAAACAGCAGCTATAAGTTGTTCTAACATGCATGAAAATGGTACAGATGGATTCCTTGAATTTTTCTGATAATTTTTCATATATAAAACATTTAATTTGGAGTTACGGTTAATTTTCTATGATTTATTGAAGTTTTAACTATTTTCTGGAATTTCCTGATTATTTATAAATTAACTAAATTCCAGTAAATGAATATTGCGTCAGCATGACGTTGGCATGACGTCAGCAAGTCAACAGGGGTCGGTCAGGGTCAAACCTGACGTGTGGGGGCCACACGTCAGTGACACAGGTTAGACAGGGGGGTTAGTTTAATTTAATTAAAGATTAGGGCACTAGGGCCCACATGTCAGTGGCTCTGGGGTTAGATTAGGTGGTGATTAGCTTAAGCTAATCACCTGATGGCGGGGGCCCACCTGTCAGTGTCAGCAGAGGGGGTAGTTAAGATAAAATAGTTAAACTAATTAACAGGGGGGGCTGGCCCCACCTGTCATCGACCCAGAGAGGGGGGGGTCCCGCCGTGGTCAACGTGGTCAGACCCACCGGCGGCTTGACGCCGGCGAGGCCAGACGCGGTGGTGCGCGTCGGAAACCAACTACAGGGGCTCTTTTGGCGCGCAGGGAGCAGCTACGGGGAGAGGGTGGAGTGGCGCATCCAACGGTGGCGGTGGCGGAGGCTGGGGTGGCCGGAGCTGCCGGCGGCGACCTCTTTTGCGGCTGCCGGAGCTCGGGTGGGTGCGGGATTAGCGCTGCGGCTTGCAAACAAGCTAGCTGCCACGCTAGCGTTGCTCCACGGGTCGTTGCGAGTGCAACGGACGCACGCGCGGGGCCATTTGGTCACCGGGGCTTCGCCGGCGACGAGCCCGTGCGGCGGAGCGTTTCGGCTCCGGTGGAGGGAGCGGCCAGGGGGCGAATTAGTCAACGAGGCATGGGGAAAACGATGCAGCGGCTCACCGCGGTTCTTCTGGTGCTGCTGGCGAGGCAGGGGAGGCACGGGGTCCGGCGAATCGACGGAGGGGAGCTTCGGTGGCCGGCGACGGAACGGCGATGGTGGCGGCGTTGCAGGGCTTCCAGAGGGCCGTGGGTCGGTGGGGAGGAAGGAGGGGGTCGAGGCGGAGCTCGTGGGTGTGTCGGAGAGGCTAGGGGTGGCCGGTGGCCACGAGAGAGCTCGTCGGCGGCGGCGGGTGTGTTCGGTGGCTGCGCGCGAGAGAGCCAGAGGAGGAGAGGAGCTCGGGGAGAGAGTGAGAGGCCTGGGGGGGTGCGTGGCGTCGCGGACGGGGTCCAGGGCAACGAGAGGAAGCAGGAGGTGGCTAGGGGGGAAGCAGGAGGTGGCCGAGGCAGCGTCGGCGAGCGCCACGCCTCGCCTCTGTTCGTCCTCCTGGCAGAGGAGGAAGAGGACAAAGGAGGAGGAGGTGGGCTGGGCCGGCTGGGGGAGCTGGGCCGGTGGTGGCGCCAGGTAAGGTTTCTCTTCTCTCTCTGTCTTTTTCTAATTATTTCAGTTTTCTATTTTGCAGGTTTGTTTTGAATTTGGTTTTGAAACCAATTCAATTTATTTTGCTTCTGACAATATTTTTAGGAGCTAAAAGAATTAAAACAATGCTCCACAAAATATTTCAGAATTATTGGACCTATATTTATTTAATAGTAGATATAAATCCAATTCAAATAATTATTGATTTAATTCAAATGCCCAAATTAAATGTTTCTGAGACACCAAAAATATTGGTTTGGATTTTACCTCTTGCCAATATTTCCAGAGGATATCAGGAACATTTTCTTGGACACATTTGAGAAGATTTAATTGTTGGTTATTTTTAGAGGTTTCTGAGGCTTTGAAAATTCCTCAATTCAAATTTCATTTGAATTTAAACATGATGCAGCAAGAGGTCTAGCCTAGTGCATTACCAGAAGCTAGGGATGTGACAGTTTCGTCACGAGCGGCATAGATGATAACATCCTCAGAAGAGTGTGTCAATTGAATTTCCCTGGCAGCACAATCAAGTTGAGATTTGTGCTGAGAAAGTCAGTCCATCCCAAGAATTAGATCAATATTCGAGTCACCAAGGACAATTGGTTTAGCCAGAAATTTATAGTCGCCCATCTTGATACTGACATTCGGAACCGTCAAACTAGAACTCATGTGCTTGCCCAGGGAAACAATTGCTAGAGGTATATCCAAATATTCCGAAGTGAAATCATGCTTGGCAAAAAACGGTCTTGACATGAAACAATGCGATGCACCAGTATCAAACAAGACTTTTGCAGGAATAGAGTTAACTAGAAGGTTACCCATGATCACATCTGAAGAATCCTCTACCTGAGCTGCATTCATCATGTTGACCTTTGCAAACTTGGAATTATGCTTGACCACCACATTTCTTGAAGATCTCACAGGAGGAGGAGGCGGAAGGCGCCTTTGGTTGAAGCACTTGTTCGCGTAGTGACCTTTCTGCTGGCACTTGTTGCAAGTCACCTCTGAGAGCGGACAATGATACGGAGCATTTGACCTTGGAGCTTGAGAATTAGACTTGTTCTGATAGCGTGGGTTGGGTGGGTGGGAAGATCCATGAGCACCTGAGTTCTTCTACTGGTAAGGCTGACGAAACGGATGAGGAGGAAGGTAGAACTTCTGCTGCTTAGCTGCCACTTGAGAGGAAGAAGAAGACTGAACTGCATCCCTTATTCTCTTCTTAGAAGCCTCACACTTAAGCTGAGCACCTTCTTGCTTAAGGGCCATGTTGTAGAATTGATCAAACTGAGTAGGCTCAACAAGAACGAGAGCTAACTGCAGATCCTCTTTAAGGCCACCTCTGAATTGATAGATCATACTCTTTTCATCAGGAACGTCTTGTTTAGCGAAGCGAGCAAGTTTCTGAAACTGCTTGTTGTATTCGTACACTGACATGTTGCCTTGCTTGAGATTGTGGAACTCCTCACGCTTGCTCTCAACAACACTGGTAGGAATGTGGTGAGCTTTAAAGTCCTGACAGAAGTCAGTCCAAGTAATCACTCGACCTCCTCTGGAATCTTTGTATTGCTAGAACCAATCAGCTGCTTGGTCCTTGAGCTGAAAAGAAGCGAACTTGATGTAGTCCTCGGGCCTGACATTGTTGCATTCAAAATGCTTGTTGATATCCACGAGCCAATCGTCGGCGTCTGTGGCCTCGGCACAGTAGCTGAAAGACTTCGGCTGATTTGCAAGGAACTGGTTGAGGGTAGGAAACTGAGGCTGATGATTGAACTGCCCTTGACCTTGATTCCCTTGGTTGCCCTGGCCTTGGTTGCGCTCTTGCATCAGCTGAATCAACAACTGAGCGTTGGCGTTTGTGGTTGCCATCAAAGCTTGCCATGCCTCCGGAGGCGGAGGTGGAGGTGGAGGGTTCGCCTGACTCCCATCATTGCGTTCCGGATTCTGACGCGTTGGCGGAGCCATCCTGAAGAGGGTGACATCCGTTAGCATCTTCATAGACAGATAGATAAGTTGAATCAACGGATAGAAATTGCAACATGTAGTCTTCACAATAAACATTCGAACAAGGATGAACGAATGAATTCCAAAGTAAACATCACGTCCATTAAGGTGAGAAGCCACTTGATAAGAGGTTGATTAATGAAATAAACAAGGTACAACTGGAACAAATAAGTGGTAAGGATTACCCAATCACAAACCAAATATCTGCGGGAAGAAATGCTAGAGCTACTTGAATCCCACCTATAAACTCCCGAAACTTTCTGGTTATGCAATCAGGTGTTGGGGATACAGGGGAAGCAATATATCTCACCCAAACTAACAATCCCTACATCCAGCCGTATCCATCCGTCAACACATAACCAAGAAACCTTCGGAAATCGTGTACCTCAACCTTCGAAAAGCATCTGTTATACGAGTCATGGCAATACTCCCGAACTCCCCAGTACTGGGTGACGTCGAGGTTATCTCACCAACAACTGCATAAAAGAGATTTTCGATGTTGACAAGACTCAGGTATTCCAGAACTGCAATGATAAAATTGTGACGACAACACCTCGGAGCCGAACTCCCCGGGACACTGCCACAACCCCAAAATGTCAGGAGGCACCAAGAACAATGTTCTCGTCACAAAACCATCGGAACGATTCCAAGATACCCGCGTGATCCTAAATTTTTTTTAGTGAAATTTGAGGAGAGAAGAGTCAAAACTTCTACGTCAGGAGACCTCACCAGAGCGACGAAGGGACTAAGGAGTAAAAAGAATCCTACTCTCCAATATATATAATCCTAAGACTCAAAACATTTTTGTTCTAGACTCAACAACACCAGCAATCAATCAAGCAGGGGGCTCCTAAGTCGGGGATGGCTCTGATTACCAACTTGTAACGCCCACGATGCGGCTATATCTCCCACGTGTCGAAGCACGACTTAGAGGCATAACCGCATGGTGGTTTTGTCGCTAGAAGGGTCATCTTCACACAATCCCATGTAATGAACAAGAATGGGATAAGGAGAGTTGGCTTACAATCGCCACTTCACACAATACATAAATAAATCATACATCATCCAAAATACACTCATAGACCGGCTACGGTCAAATCCAAATGAAAAGAAGACAACCCCAAATGCTAGATCCCCGATCATCCCGACTGGGCTCCGCTACTGATCATCTGGAAACGAAACATAGTAACGACCAAGGTCCTCGTCAAACTCCTACTTGAGCTTGATTGCGCCACTTGCGCTGGTATCCTCGGCACCTGCATCTGTTTTGGTAGAATCTGTGAGTCACGGGGACTCAGCAATCTCACACCCGCGAGATCAAGACTATTTAAGCTTGTAGGTAGGAAAGGGGTAATATGGTGGAGCTGCAGCAAGCACTAAGCATATATGGTGGCTAACATACGCCAGTGAGAGCGAGAAGAGAAGCAACGCAACGGACGAGAAGCTAGAAGTGATCAAGAAGTGATCCTGAAACTACTTATGCTCATACATAACCCAAACCGTGTTCACTTCCCGGACTCCGCCGAAAAGAGACCATCACAGCTACACACGCGGTTGATGCATTTTAATTAAGTCAAGTGTCAAGTTCTCTACAACCGGACATTAACAAATTCACATCTTCCTCATAACCGCGGGCACGGCTTTCGAAAGATAAATACCCTGCAGGGGTGTCCCAACTTAGCCCATCACAAGCTCTCACGGTCAACGAAGGATATACCTTCTCCCGGGAAGACCCGATCAGTCTCGGAATCCCGGTTCGCAAGACATTTCGACAATGGTAAAACAAGACTAGCAAAGCCGCCCGACTGTGCTGACAAATCCCGATAGGAGCTGCACATATCTCGTTCTCAGGGCACAACGGATAGGTCAGCCTACGAGTACAACCAACCCTCGAGCTGCCCCGTGGTGGCCCCGCAGTCTGCCCGGTTCGGACCAACACTCGAAGGAGCACTGGCCCGGGGGGGCTAAAATAAAGATGACCCTCGGGCTCGCAAAAACCCAAGGGAAAAGTAATAGGTGGTAGGTAGTCAAATGGTAAAACCAAGGTTGGGCCTTGCTGGAGGAGTTTTATTCAAAGCGAACTGTCAAGGGGGTCCCATAAATCACCCAACCGCGTAAGGAACGCAAAATCAAGGAACATAACACCGGTATGACGGAAACTAGGGTGGCAAGAGTGGAACAAAACACCAGGCATAAGGCTGAGCCTTCCACCCTTTACCAGGTATATAGGTGCATTAATTAAACAAGAGATATTGTGATATCCCAAAATATCCATGTTCCAACAAGGGACAAACTTCATCTTCACCTACAACTAGCAACGCTATAAGAGGGGCTGAGCAAAAGCGGTGACATAGCCAAACAACGGTTTGCTAGGACAGGATGGTTAGAGGCTTGACATGGAAATATGGGAGGCATGATAAACAAGTGGTAGGTAGAGCTAACATAGCGATAGAGCGAGCAACTAGCAAAGCAAAGATAGAAGTGATATCGAGGGTATGGTCATCTTGCCTGCAAGGTTCTCAGAGTTGTCGAAAGCTTGATCCTCGTTAGCATACTCAACAGGTTCCTCATTCACGTACTCGTCTCCTGGCTCTACCCAAAGCAAGAACACAAGCAATGGAACCACAATAAATCACGGTGCAATGCACAAGCAACGTGATGCAATACATGGCATGATATGCGAGATGTGATATGCAATGCTTATGCGTGCTCCGGAAGGAAAATGATAAACAAGGCATCAACTTGGCAAACCAAGTATGCCACTGGAAAGATGAGATGATTTCGATTGAAATCGATATAAAGATCACCGGAATCGGATGCACGGTTTGCAAATGGCAAGCAAAACAAGAATGACACAAATCTGCGGTTAACAGCAAGATAGCACTTAGAATAAATCAAGAAACTATGCTACAGCACCCCAACATATCAACAAAGCACATGGCAGTGATCTACAAGAGATGCTTGACAAAATATGTACACTGAGCTACGGCTAATTCACAAATTAATAGGTTCAAACAACCATGGCAAAAGTGCAAAAGATAACACCAGCACAGACTTCACTAACATGGCAGAAACAGCATCAGGAAGCAATGTTTAGAATAAGCAAACATCATGCTACAGGAACATATCATAGAAACTTAAGGCATGGAATGACACTACTAAATGCATAGAAAAAAAGTACTTTACTAATCATGAACCAAAAAGGATCAGAAGATATGATGGCACCCATGTAAACATAGAACGTTTCGTCAACAGATTCAGGAAACAGAGCATGGCATTAACAGCATCATGAAGGCATCTTTGCGAGCTCGATTCACTTATCACGAGTCATTGCATGACAAGATAAGCATAGCACCAGCAAGAATACATGTTTACGAAACTAAACATGGCAAGAACAAGTTTATAGCATGCAAGGATCAACAACAACAACCTTGGCAAAATTGAATAACATGTAAACAATCTGCCAGGAAACATTTTATAGCAAAAGTCGAGCAAGAAAATGACATGCTAGACTACTCCATAATTGCAAACAGGGACATGGATGGATAGAGCACAACCATATGTTCAAAACATCCTCAATGAAGTATCTCAAAACATGCATGGATCTCTCTGTAGCATCAAGTTTACATGGCATAAAAATAATAGCAGAACAGGGACTGAAATCAGCAACATCACGAAGCCTAGTTTGCATGCCTGGTCTAGTCACCACATAACTCACAATAATACATGGCAAGCACCTCTCTAAAGATGGCATGGCATATTACAAAACACATGTAGAGCTCATGCCCATAAGATGCACACAATAAATGTAGCAAAAATGACAAATGCCCACATACTGTTAAGAATCGGAAACTAACATTATATAGCACTCCTGCATCAGAGGTTTGGGCATCGTGATGACCTCAAATGAACATGTCCCAATGTAACAAAATGAAGAGCACATCGTGATGAACATTTTGATATATCATGTGCATGAAATGGAGCTACGGATGCAGAGATATGATGCGATGAATATGGCCTAAAAATGCTGCAGGAAAAAGGACTTGGATGAAAGCAACCTCCAGATCTAGGGTTTGTCGGGCGCGGGAACCGAGGAACGCCGGAGATGGGGCGGCGCGGCTGCCGGAGTTGGACGTGGAGGACGGAGACGGGGAGGCTCCAGCGAGGGGGCGCCGGATCTGGCGCCGGCGACCAAGGCGCGGTCGGCGGCGACCGGGCGGACGGGCGCGGCGGCAGAGGACGGCGCGGCGATGATGGACGGCGGGTGCGGCGCCGGAGGCACTGGACGGTGGGGCACGGCGGCCGACGGCCGGCGGCGGAGGCGGAGGTGGCGGAGCGTGGGGCCGCGGCGGCGGGCCGCGGCCAGCGGGGTCGGGCGTGGGGCGGCGCGGCGTGGGCCCCGGGGGCCCGATAGGCCGGCAGCGGCGCGCGGTGGAGGGGGCCACGTGGCACGCCCGGAGTGGCTGGGGCGCGGCGGCGGACGTGTCCGGCTCCACCCGGACGTGTCCGACGGCGGAGTGGGAGCGGGCTAGGGTTTCGGGATCCGGAAATTTTGGAGGGGTGCACATATTTATAGGTAGAGGGAGCTAGGAGACTCCAAATGGAGTGCAGTTTTCGCCCACACGATCGTGATCCGACGACGGAGAGCATGGAAGTGACTTAGATGGGTTATTAGGCTGTTTTGGAGGGGTGTTGGGCTGCAACCCAAAAGAGGCCTTCGCGGTTAACCGGTTAACTGTTGGAGTATCAAACGACCTCCAAATGGCATGAAACTTGACAGGTGGTCTGCCGGTGGTGTACCAAGGCCACTTGGCAAGCCTCGGTACATTCCGAGAAAGTTTAACACCCGCTCACGAAAAAGAGACAAGAGGGGTGCGCCGGTGCATGTGGGAGTGTCGGATTGCAAAATGGACAACGGGGAAAAAGCTTGGATGCATGAGCCGAACACGTATGCAAATGAGGTGCACATGATGACATGATATGAGATGCATGACATGAAAAAAATGCAAAACAAAAGACAAAAACCCAACCACGGAGGGAATACCATAGCACATAGCCGAAAATGGCAAGAGTTGGAGTTACAAATATGGAAAGTTACATCCGGGGTGTTACAAGTGTGAACTTTGAGGGTGGTCCCTCTTACGTTCACCTTGATGATTACATTGAGTAGAATCCACCGGGGTGATTCCTCATGTTTTCCCCTTGATGTCTGGACACACAGTTACCTTGACTTTACTTGAGACCTTGGTGAAAGTCTAGCGCGCCCGGAGAGCACCCGCAAGATAATGATGTGGCACGACCGGGCATTCTAAGCCCTTGTCGTAAGTCCACGAGACGGGGCGACGGGGTCACTTTCGATCGTGAGTCTCTGCTCGTCTCCGCAAGCTAATAATACACTATGGTTTGGGTATTTGTTCTGAGTTAGCCTCTGGCCTTTACGCACCAACCACCACGTGAGAAAAGTTATGGGCCTCGACGTTGCATTATCAGCCGAAGTTTTGTCAGACGTCCAGTTCAGCAGTGCGGCACGGCTGGGCCGGCACCATCCTCTAGTTGTGGAGCCTGGACCCGCCCTACGCACAATGACCCGGAGTGCAACGGGCGATGGGCCCAGACCCCGGAGTGCTTAGGAAGTAGATCGGCGGGGACCTTCTACTGAGCCTAGGTAGGGCTGCGATGTGTTGATCTTCCGAGGCCAGATATTGACCCCAGAAAGGTGTGTCCCGCCAGAGTGATCGAGCGTATTGGAAAACGTGGTGCACCCTTGCAGGGAATATTATCTATTAGTAGCCGTGTCCACGGTAACGGACGTTCAGACTTATATCCTGATCTTATACAACTACAAATGGATACTTGGATATGTGGCTCCGGGATTGCTTTCTCGCAGGGAGTCGAGGAAGGATCTCTTGGCATTAATGTTACAACATGCTTATTAAATATTAAACCGCTATATCTTTACGTTTCTAAATGTTGCAAGATGCTTGGAGCTGTGTGAAGATGCTAGTCTTCGATAGGCTAGGCCTTCCCCCTCTATTCTGGCATTCTGCAGTTTAGTCCATAGATACAACCCTTCCATTTGATACCAATGCATACATAGTATAAATCTGATGCTTGCTAGTACTTTGGATGAGTACTCACGGTTGCTTTGCTACCACTTCTCCCCCTTCTTCCTTGTTTCCGATTGATGCAACCAGATGGTGGGTCCTTGGAGCAAGATGCCACCGCCGATGGATGCTACTACGTGAAGACCGCCGATGTCCAGGAGTAGTTAGGAGGTCCTAGGCAGGAGGCCTTGACTCTTCGATCGTGTTGCTTTTGTGCTAGCCTTCTTAAGGCATCCTTGTTTAACTTATGTCTGTACTCAGATATTGTTGCTTTCGCTGACTCTTGTGTATCGAGCTTGTATTTGAGCCCTCGAGGCCCCCTGGCTTGTAATATAAAGCTTGTATTATTTTATTTGTGTCTAGAGTTGTGTTGTGATATCTTCCCGTGAGTCCCTGATCTTGATCGTACACATTTGCATGTATTATTAGTGTACGGTCGAAACAGGGGCGTCACAAGTTGGTATCAGAGCCGACTGCCTGTAGGATCCCCCTTTCCAACTCCTTGGCCGAAGTTGAGTCTAGTCTTTGAAGAACTGTTTTACTAACATGGCTGTGTGGCTTACGGGCCCACGTCACCAATTGGATGGTATTAGGATCTTTTACTCCTCGTCTATACTCTGGGAATCTGATCTCTCTTCTATTCGGGTTAACTGATTTTGCTAAAAACTCTAGGGTCTCGTAAATACTTTCTCCCGGAGAGCCCCTCACTCCAGATGATTACTTGGTGCACCAGAAGATTCTGAAGATACTCTTTGATGTTTTACCGAGACTCTTCTGCCTTTCGCCGTTACAATCCCTACCACCGATAAATCCTTATGCGTAACTACCTATGTTGTCGTTCATACCTTCATCCCCAGTTGCTCTTGTTATCACAAGATGTCCTGAAATATTCTTCAATGTTCCGAGAATTCTTTATGCTTATTACCCTGCAGTTCCTTGTCGCATGAATATCCCTATGGATAATTACTCGCTCTTATCGAGTATCCATTCATCCCCAGTTATTCTTATGCTTCATAAGATACTTTGTAATACAATCCGAGCTTTCGAGGACCTCTGTTGCCTATTGCTCTCTAAGGTCTTACATGCCTACACTCTGATTAATTCCATATGCCTAGCTGTATCCATTGACGTCATTTCTCATTATTATATTAAGTCTTTCGATTTGATATGTTTGTGAGTAGTCACAATCATCAATTGGTCCTTATAAATTATCATTCCAGCTCAAACATCTTCCTGAACATGAGTTGATTCTCAGCCAATCAGATTGCCATCAGTTGTACCCTAAGTCTATTCAACTTATCGATTCTTGATCAGAGTATTTGCTTCTGATCCCTTGACTTGGGAATCATAATTCCTTTGCATTTTGAACTCTGAATTAGTCTGTTGCTTCTATAATCTGACCTCCTTGCATTCTTTCTTCTTCTGGTTGAGTACCGTTGCTCACATCAGATCCCTTGTGGACCACCAGATCTTTTGTGGATTTTATCCGACAGCATCCCTCATATTCAATAACCTTGTGGACCTTCCCTCGGATACATAATGCCTTTGGTAAACTATATCCCCCGTTCTTGTCAAACATACCCTTCTTCCGGGATTTTTACTCGTGAAGTTGTGGTATATGTTCCTAAGATGCCCCTATGGGTTGAATCTATGTCTTCCCTAAATCCGTGTGGACTCGAAAGTTATGCGTGTTATACTCTATTGGCTTTCCGTCATCTGAAATTTCAACACTACAACTTCTTTGAATGCGAGAAGTGAATGGAAAGTTGTGCATTAGAGAAGTGGGAGTCGACCTTGAGCCTTTGTGTTCATGCCCATGGATCAGATGTGGAACTTATCATGGAAACTTCTTGTTATAATAATAATCCTCTTGTGATAAGTTCATTTAGTATCTATGATTGGTCCTTCCCAACCGTGGTTCCAACCATGATTGTTCTTCTTTGATTTCATTTCTCAGACAAGTGGAAGTACTTGTCTTCTGTAGATCATTTCACCCGTCCAACCTCTATTCTGCTATACCCTCGAGTGTTACCCTCTGGTATCTCGAGAATATCATGGAACTACATTACTTCTTATGAGTTTTTCATCAACTATTATTCTCACCGATTCAAATTTTCCATGGGTTCTGACTTGTTAGACACTCGAGAGCGCTGGTAATTGATTCAGGTCTCTATTGCTTTGTTTAACCTTTCTTGTAACCTATCATATCTGAGCGGTGACAATTTCCTGCTTATGTAAACACCTCGGTGTACAACTCTGTCCGTAAGGCCTTGTTACTATTGTTGATGACATTCCGGTAGCCATCGATGGACAAGAACTTTGCCTATTGGTCCGCCTCGTCTTAACGAGCAGGAAAATGGTTCTCTTCGTCGCTCGCCCTTGGTACCAATGTTGCTGCCAACATAACTGACAGGCTATCCTATGACCCGCCTTGCTATCATGACCGTACAAAATGTTAGCACCCTTCCTGCTTTTAACCCACATGGTGGGCCCATAACTCACAGTTCCACAGGATCGAAACCTAACTCTCTTGTACAACCTTGACTCTGAACTATTCTTTGCACTTGTATTCGTATGTAAATCACGAGTCACCCACCTAGTGATCTATTTTGCTATCAGACACAATACTTATTTCCATTGCTCTGAACCCCTTTCACCCTCTGTTTCAGGCAATGAACATTTGTCTACCCAGTTGAAGCTTCTTATTGCACCTTCTTACTTTGCCCTCGAGGACTTTCTTGAATTTCAATTTGAGAGATGCCTCTATGCCATGCTCAATGAGATAGCCCCCATGTACCTATCTTGTGTTGAGTTCCGTCCTTCCCGAGTCTTTCCCCCCATACTACACCCCTTAAAATATCGGGGCGAGATTTCTTGTAGTGGAGGTGAATTGTGACGCCCGGATACTTAAGCTACAGTAATCCCCTGCTAATGATGCCATGTCATCATCTTACTATTGCTAAATCTTGCTTGATCCAAATCTTAGTTCAAACTCAAATTCAATTGACATGTCAAATTATTTTCTTCAAAAATTAAAAGGGAAAAATGTTCATTGGGGTGCAAATATTCACTAACTAATTGTCAAGTAGAAACCAACATCATTTGACTCTCCCTTTAATCCATAGGAAAATATAAAGTGGTCCAATAGCTATCAAAACAGCCTTTTCAAAATAAATAAATGTTTATGTTTTTCCAATTAACTTGAAACTTTGCGGGCTTCTCAGAAATTATGACTAATAATTATCTGCCAAATTTCTTTGTCGGAAAAGTTCAATTGCTATTGTTTTAAATACAAAGCAGTGAGGAAATTATAAAGCAGAAAATAAAAGCAGTAAAGGGCCTAGCTAACTAATGTGCATCTGGGCCCCAGAGGCCACAGAGCACTAGCGGCCCACCTCCCCCGATCGTCTCCCTCCCCACCACTATTCGACCGACCGGGGCGCCAGCGTTCCCCCCGGACCGCCTCGCCATCCCCATCGATGAGGGGATAAGGCCACCCCGTGCCTCCTCGTTCCTCCCCATCGCCCCCTCGATCCCCTCTCCCACGCCCACTTGCTCCCCTCTCCCTCTGGCCTCCCCCCTCCTCCAGATCCCCTCCTCCCGAGCGCGGTCGCCGCCGTTCCCCGCGCTCCACCGCGGCCACCGACGCCCCCGCATCCATCCGTCAAGTCCGCGAGCTCCACCCGCGTCCTCTCCCCCAACTCCGTCCACACATGCTGGCCAGGAGCGACCGGAGCGCCTGCACCGCCGTCTTCTTCCTCCTCTGTCTCGCCAGACTCCGTTGACTACTCCGACTCCGGCAGGCCTCCCCGAGCCCGCTGCCCTCCACTACCGGCTCCTCGGTGAGCATGTGCTCCTCCTCCTCCTCGCTGTTAGCTCGCCCGTGCCCCGTAGCTTCTCCGCTGCATGGCCGTGCTTCGGCCGCCACCATGGTTGCGAGCACCACGCTCCCGAGCCACTACGGCCTCGCCCGTCCGCCCTAGCGCGCTCAAGGAGCCTCGCAGTTGCTGCCCCGCTGCTCATCTTGCTCGCCCGTGTCGCGTATCACCATCTCCGCATAGTCCCGAACGTCGGCGCCGCCTGCCATGGTCACTGCGCCCAACTCTGAGCACCACCCCACCCACGGGCACCTCTGCTCGACGCGCGTCGTCGCGCTCTCCCTGTAGCCGCTTCCGGCTAACCAAATGGTCGCTGGAGCCATGAGCCGGCGAGCCCCATCGCCTCTGTATGCCACCGCCGCGGCCGCCCCCCTATCGCTCGCCGCTCCTGCCGCCTTGCTGTCCGCGACGCCGCCCTGGCGTCGCCTCCGCCTGCCGCGTTCGGCCGGCGAGCCGCGCTGCTGACCGCGCACCCGACGTCGAAGCCCCCGACGCACACACGCACCCGTACGTGTTCGGGCGGGCGCCCACGCCCTCCTCGCACCCGTTTCACCCGCTCCAGTGGCTCCCCTGTAGTTAAAAATATATTTATTTAAAAAATATTAACTTATTATTTAGTGAGTTAATTAATTTAATTAATCATGTTTAATTAAACTAATTAACTTAATCCAATTAACCTAATGAACTAGGCTAGAGAACTAAATCGGTTTAATTAAACTGTGTGAATGCCAGGCGGGCCCCATGTGTTAGTTTGATCCAGTCAACGCCCTGTTGACTGCTGACATCATGATGACATCATGCTGATGCAATAACTCCATTTTAGAATTAATAATAATTTCAGAATCTTGTTTGAATCTTTGAAAAATCATAGAAAACTAACCGTAGCTCGGATCGAAAAACTTTGTACATGAAAGTTGCTCAGAACGACACGAATCTAAACACGCGGTCCGTTTGCTCGCCACATGTCCCTAGCATAGCAAACGTTGAACTTTTCCCCTCTGGTTCACCTATCTGACAGACATCCAGAACGGGGAAAACTTTCCCAGATGTTTTCCCCCTTAGCCAGTATCGCCTAGCACCGGATTCGAACACCTCTAGCTTTGCTTATTGTCATGTTATGCATATGTTTGCGTGTATTTACTGTTTCTTCCCCCTCTTCTCTCTGGTAGACCCTGAGACCGCTGCTGATGCCACTGTGATCGACTACGTCGACGATAACCCTCCTTCTTGTCTGAGCAACCAGGCAAGCCCCCCCTTTGATCATCCCAATATCACCCATTCTATACTCTCATGCTTGCATTAGATTTTGCTACTGTTATTGTTTGCTCCTATTCTGATGCATAGCCTGCTTTTGTACCTACAATTGTTACCTACCTACTTATCCTAAACTGCTTAGTATAGGTTGGTTAGTGATCCATTAGTGACCCCCAGTATTTGTCCTTGTTGCCCCTGCTTCATCATCGACGACTCGATCAGCATCATCGACGACTAGAGCCCAACACCTCACATCACCTCACGCCCCTTTTTGTTGCTCGACTCTGCAGAGCTACTATCGAGTGCCGAGGGTGATCCCTCATAACGCACTCCTGGTGATAATTCTGTAGTGTAGCTATTCGGTCGTGGTCATCGAGAGTGATTTCCTCTTTCACCATTCCCGATACGGCTCTGTCGTTCAACACCTCAAGTGTGAACCTCTAGGGTGGTCCCTCTTACGTTCACCTTGATGATTACATTGAGTGGAATCCACCGGGGGTGATTCCTTGGGTTTTCCCCTTGATGTCTGGACACACAGTTACCTTGACTTTACTTGATACCTTGGTGAAAGTCGAGCGGGCTCGGAGAGCACCCGCAAGATAATGACGTGGCACGGCCGGGCATTCTGAGCCCTTGTCGTAAGTCCACGAGACAGGGCGACAGGGTCACTTTCGGTCGTGAGTCTCTGCTCATCTCCGCAAGCTAATAATACACTATGGTTTGGGTATTTGTTCTGTGTTGGCCTCTAGCCTTTACGCACCAACCACCACGTGAGAATAGTTATGGGCCTCGACATCGCATTATCAGCCCAAGCTTTGTCAGACGTCCAGTTCAGCAGTGCGGCACGGCTAGGCCGGCACCATCCTATAATGGTGGAGCCTGGACCCGCCTTGCGCGCAACGACTCGGAGTGCAACGGGCGATGGGCCCAGACCCCGGAGTGCTTAGGAAGTAGACCGGCGGGGACCTCTCTGCTGAGCCTAGGTAGGGCTGCGACTTGTTGATCTTCTCAGGCCAGGCATTGACCCCAGAAAGGTGTGTCCCGCCAGAGTGATCGAGCGTGTTGGAAAACGTGGTGCACCCCTGCAGGGAATATTATCTATTAATAGTCGTGTCCATGGTGAAAGAACATGCGATGCCCCCATGTTTCATTTTGGTAATTGATGACAATCTCTATGGACTAATGGTTGCCTTGTCTTATATTTGAAGGTTTTGTCCATAGGCTTTTCTTGAAGTCCACGTGTTGGTTTAAAGGAGTTTATGAGTTGACCAAGGTGCTATTAAGGAATGATCCAAAGATTGGTCATGTGAGTGTTGAGCTTATTGCAAGCATGTCTTGAAGAAGAAGATTGTGTGATCATTCCTGTTTACCTTCAAGACATCATCCAAATGAAGAGAGTTGGAAAGATTCAAGGTTGATCAAGACTAAGTCAAGAGTGAATCAAGTTGATCAACTCACAAAGCGTAGAAGATGTACCGAGAGGGATCAAGTGATCCAATGGTATGGTGAGCATTGTCCATTGCACTTTGTGTACTAACCCACGGTCTATGTGAGAGTTCTATGTGGGGTTAGGTACGTGTCCATGGGCTTGCGTCAAGAGGAAGATATCATACAACCCATGGAAAGGATGACATCAAGTGGTGATCGTCATCATGATTGTCCTGTGCAAGTTCAAGTGGAGCATCACGAAGAGATCAAGTGCTTGAATCTTGCCATCCTTTGTGGTGTCAATGGTCTTGTGAAGATGTGTCTAAGAGAGGCTCACCCATAGTGGACTATGGGGGAGCAATCATCTAGTCTTCATCGAGCCAACGCAATCAAGAAAGGTGGTCCAACTTGAGGGAGTCAAGATCGTCATCATCTAGCTCAAGTGGACCATGTGCAAGGCAAAGGTTTGCCCTTGATAGGTTTTCTCTTTTACCGGTCTCGTGGTGGTAGTTGGGAGACCGGGTTATAGGATCGTTTGCCGTACTATGAAGTGGGGCTCTCAAGTTGGTAGCTTGATCATATCGTTAGTAGACATCTCAAACAATTGCATCCTTGCATCATGTTTCTTGGTTCTTGTTTGGTTCTCTTTGTGAGTCTTAGAGCTTATGGTCATCTTTATGACAAGCTTGAGTTCATCGAAAACGGAGTTCGCATGCGTCTTCTATGATATTTTCGGTGTTGGAGGTTTTACCGGTATTATCCAAGGAAGGGTTCTCACCTTTTTCTTATGGGCCTTTTCTAATTTGCTTCTTATTTATATTTCTTTCAATATTATGTTAGCCCTTGTTGCTAGCTTTCCAACAAACTTGGTTTCATCGAATTCGGAGCTCGTATGCGAAAGTTGTGGCTGTTTTGATATTGCCTGTTTTACATAGAGAGGTTGTACCGCCCCATAGAGAGGTTGTACCGGTTGACCGGTACAACCGGTGTTTGGAGCGGTTGTACCGCTCCAGAATTGGTCCGGAGGTTGTACCAGTCATGTACCGCTCTACTACCGAACTAGCTTCTATTGTGGTGCGGTTGTTGGGCAGTTGTGGGCCGGTTGTTCTGCTTATTGCTTGTTACCAGTTGTACCGGTGCTCATAGCGGTTGTACCGCTCCTATGTCTTTCTGCACATAACGGGCAGATTCGTGGGGACCTATTTAAGGGGGTCTTCTTCCCCAATGGTTCCCCATCTCTTGAGCTTGTTTTTCCCCCATTGTTGACCTTCTTTAAGCTTGCTAACTCTCAATCCCTCCATGGATTCTTGCTAGTTTTTGAGGGAAAAGAGAGAGGAGATCTAGATCCACACTTCCACCAATCACTTTCTCCTCTATGTGAGAGGAACCCCTTGGATCTAGATATTGGAGTTCTTGGTGTTCTCCTTCTTGTTCTTCCTCTCATTTTCTTCCCTAACATCAGTTGCTTTGGTGGGATTTGGGAGAGAAGGACTTGGGCACTCTGTGTGCCCTTGCCATTGTAGTTGGTGCATAGGTTTGAGTTCTCCACGGTGATACGTGGAAGTTACAAGTTGAGAAGCTTATACTCTTGGGTGCTTGGTACCTTTGAGCTTGTTCCTCTTGGGTGCTTGGGTGCCCTAGACGGTTGGTGGTGTTCGGAGCTCAATCATTGTGGTGTAAAGCTCCGGGCAATCGCCGGGGTCTCCAATTAGGTTGTGGAGATCGCCCCGAGCAATTTGACGGGTTTTGGTGACCGCCCCCAACGGTTTCCAAAGTGTACGGGTTCGGTGACCGCCCCCAAGGGTTGCCATTTGTACGGGTTCGGTGACCGCCCTCATGGGTCGCTTAGTGGAATCACGGCATCTTGCATTGTGCGAGGGCATGAGGAGATTACGGTGGCCCTAGTGGCTTCTTGGGGAGCATTGTGCCTCCACACCATTCCAAATGGAGATTAGCATCCGCAAGGGTGTGAACTTCGGGATACATCGTCGTCTCCGCGTGCCTCGGTTATCTCTTACCCGAAGCCCTTTACTTATGCACTTTACTTTGTGATAGCCATATTGTTTCTTGTCATATATCTTGCTATCACCTAAGTAGTTTTTCTTGCTTAGCATAAGTTGTTGGTGCACATAGGTGAGCCTAGTTGTTGTAGGTTTTGTGCTTGACAAATTAACCGCTAGGTTTATTTCGCATTTGTTCAAGCCTCAACCGTAATTATTTTAAAGCGCCTATCCACCCCCCCTCTAGGCGACATCCACGATCTTTCAATTGGTATCAGAGCCTCGTCTCTCTTTGTTAGGCTTAACCGCCTAGAGAGTATAGACTTCAACTAGGGGATTAGGATTCTCCGACACTCTTAGTTTTGATGGCACAAATTTTGATGTTTGGGTAATTCGCATGCTTAACCTCTTTAGGGTCATGGACCCAAATTTAGAGAGAATTGTAGATATGGGTTTGTCTCCTCCAAAGGATCCCCTAAGATTATCTTTAGAGGATGAGAAAAACTCTTATCTCAATGCTCAAGCTTCTAATGTGCTTTTCGATGCTTTGAGCAATGTAGTTATATTTCAACTCATGTCATTCCGGGATGCTCATGAGTTGTGGACAAAGCTTCAAGATAAATATGGCTTGTCCAAGTTTTGTGGGGATGATTGTTCTCCCTCCACCTCAGGCCGTGTTGTGTTCTCAACTTCTTCTACTTCACCTACGTTTGGTTTGCCACAAGGTAATGACATGGTGAGTAGTGGTGTTCATTGCAATGATGATAGTGGGCTCATTGTTGATAATCCTTCATCACTTTCTTATTGCAATGCTTCATCTTTGGACTTTAGCACTTCGAGCACTCCAAATGTTTCACATGCTTGTGTTGATAGTCCTTGCATATCATGTAGAAATTGCTTGACTAAATCTTATGATGATATGCTTGCTATATCTTGTTGCCATGATGAAAATGCATGTATTTCCTCGAGTTGTTGTGCTAACAATGTAGAGGAAACCCAACACTCCATGGAACAAGATGTGGTCTTGGATGGTGCTTCAAGGGATCCTAAATCATCATCTATTGCATTTTGCCTTATGGCCAAGGCTTCAAAGGTATCTCCCACTTTGAATCCCAATATATCTTGTGATGATATTGATGATGGCAAGAGTGATGATGATGTTGATTATGATGAAGAGAATGATGATGTTGCCTCCTTAAAAATTAAGGGGGAAATGATTTTTAAAACTCTTCTTAAGAATAAAATTGCTCGTTCCAACTTCATGGAAATCATGTCTATTGCTACTGAGGGCAAGAAATATAATGATGAGTTGGAATCTCATCTTGAGGAGCATGAGGTCACCATTGATAAAATGGAAGGTCATGAGCGTGATTACGCGAATGGGATTGCGGACCTCTCTCAAGCTCTTGAACTTGAACAAACCACTAAGGAATCTCTTGAGGAGACTTTTACTCTAGAATTATCTAGAGTGAGGGAATCTCGTGATAGAGCTCTTGTGATGGCCAATGATTTTGAAACTAAAAATGCTAAGCTTGAAGTTGCTCATGCTAGACTCCTTGAGGATTTTGAGCACCTCGAAAATGGCTCAAGGGTCATTAAGGGTGAGCTCATCAAACTCACCGAGTCTCATGCTCAACTTGGAGATTCTTATTTAAAAGAGCTTTCCAAGTTGTCCTCTCCTCTTGTTGTTAATGATGATGCTTGTGCTACTAACTCTATTACTTGTGAAGCATCCATTTTGAAGGAGAATGTTGAGCTACGGGCTCAACTTGAGTTGCTATCTAGCAATTATGGGAAATTGGAAGAAAGTCATGAAAAGCTCTCAAGATCTCATGATGATCTTCTAGTATCCCATAGTGTGCTAAAGATAGCTCATGAGGCCATGATTGCTAAGGTAACATCTAGTGAGCCTCATGTGGATACTAGCACTACTTCTAGTCAAAATGCTATATTGCTATGTGCTAGTCCTTGTAATTCATCTACTCACAATGTTGGTACATCTTGTGATGAATTGCTTTCCTTTTCTTGTTGCTCTAACAATTAAGCTTATAGTTCCTCTAGTACTTGTGTTGAGACTAACCATGTAGAGGAAATCAAAGAGCTCAAGGCCCAAGTCACTTCCTTGAAGAAAGACTTGGAAAAGAGTCATGAAGGTAAATTCACACTCAAAAATATCTTGACTGTGCAAAAATCCCCCAATGACAAAGGTGGACTTGGATTCAACTCCAAGAAGAAGAAGAAGTCCAAGATGAACAAAAAGAAGGGCCAATAACAAGTCAAGAATTCGGCCAAGATTGTTTGCTTCAAGTGCAAAGTAGAAGGGCATCATGTTAGATCTTGCCCATTGAAGAAGAAGGCCATTAGTGACAAGCAACAAGGGAAGCGGCCACAAGTTCGATCCCATGCTCAACCACAAGTTGAAGAAAGTCCTCTTCCCAAGAATCCTCAAGCTAATGCTTCTCAAGTTGAGAAATCAAGTGAGAAGAAAGTGAAGAGTAGACGTTGCTACTTATGTCGTGAGAAAGGTCACCTTGCCTCTTCATGCACTAGTGGTAACTTATCCAACCCAATTATTATTGATGATAGATATTCTCTTGGGAAGGATAAGGTTGGCAACATGTTTGCCAAAGTTGTTGGTACTCAAAGTGGTGTCAAGAAGAGAACCATTTGGGTAGCCAAGCCTATTGTGACTAACCTCTTAGGACACAACTTGGTTGGGGACCAACAAGCTCAAACTTGATCAATATGTGTTGTTGGAGGGCATTGGAGACTTGGCTACTTTATGAAGAATTAAGGGGACTTCATCATTCTAATTGTCTCAAGCCAAGTTATTCGAATTATCAAATTTCTATCTTATATCCAATGTTTCTCCATGTGGTAACTCGTGCTTAAAGTGTTTACATTGATAGTTAATTACCCCTTTGCATGTTTGGTTTTGTTCCTTGCATGTGTTTGTATATGTTGTGCTTCTAACTTGATTATCTTGAGCAATCAAGTATGTGTGTGTTGGTTTGCACATCATGTACGTGTGTGTCATGCATTGAGCCTTTTGCATCTTGTTCTTTTCTTAGTTGGCTCTTGTGAGAGATTAATGGAATATCCCATTATGGGGAAGTGATGTGCTTTGTGCACCTCACAATCCTATATATGCGTGTACATGAGTAATACCATCTAGTATTGATATTTCAAGATTATCTAGTCGCTATGTGGTATGTCTTCTCATGAGAAATTCAAATTCTATATTGTCCATTAATTATCTCGTGTTGGATCGTTATTTTGCCTCTTGTTTATCTTTAATTGGTATCACATTATGGGGAAGTAATATGCTATGTGTATATTACTAGCCTAGAAAATGTGTACATTTGAGATATTGTCACCTAGAATTGATATTGTAATTTATCTTGTTCCTAGGTGGCATGTTAGCTCTACAAGTTGCAATTTGCTTTTTGTTTGGTGTGAAGATGATGTCGGATATCCTTGTTATCTACCATCGGGAATTATTTCCAAATACTTCTTGTCTTTTGACAATTGGTACTCACTTATGTGTGGTAGATATTATTGATCATCTTTACATTGGCCTTTGCTTTTATTTGCTTTATCTCTTGCCTAGGATTGTGTCAACTCCCATTGTATTTCATACCACTTGTGGATCTTTGTTAATTTCTTGACCTTGTCTAGTGTTTTCTAGATATAGTGAAACTGGTGATCCCACCTCGTGCATTTTGTATTCAAATGCAAATTCTCTATAATGCACTAGTCTTGGGGGAGCTATCCTATTCTCTATAAAACACTCATCTTGTGATCCTTATCAAGTGTGTGTTTGTGCAAGGCAAGCCGTTTCTTTTTGGTACTTTGTGCCATCATGAAACTTTGTAGATGGCTTGGTTTGTTCAGAAACATTCTCTCTTTTGGGAGTTTGACATCTTTCTTTTTGAGTGTATCAATGGATATCTCATTCCTTGATGTATCTTTTATGGACATCCTCCAAGTGATGATTTATTCATTTGGTATCTTTTCTTCGCTTGGTATTTCTTTGTCTTTTGGTCTCGGTTCTTGAAAGTCTTGAGCATGCATATTTACTTCCTGTAGTTTCTTTGGCATGTTTTCTTTCTTTGACCCAATATATAGGGGGAACTCCACCAAGTCTCAAATTGGATGAGATGTGCATGAAATTCATTTTCATATCTATATGCACATATTTATGTGGAGTTTCGTCTTATATGTTGTTGGTTCTCTAACTCTTTGGTCCCAATGAATTTGGGTACCATTTTGTTTGTGTTGTTGTTTTAGGAACAAGTGGAGATGCATTGGATGCTCGGCTCACTCACAAGGAAGGTGTTGTCACCATGTGCTTATTGGAGTCAAGCTAGGATGATCAATGAACTACTTTGTACCTTCAATTGGTATCTAGTACATCCTTCCAATGTTATCTCGGTAACAAGTATCTTCATATACTTCATGCACACATTTCTTGCATCAACCTTGTGTAGGTTGTATCATGGCATGTTATCCATTCTTTCTTGTGATACGTGTTTCCTTTCTCAAAGCATCCCAAGTGATGTCTTGTTGCTAGTTGTGATGTCTTTGATGTCTTCTATCATTGCATCTTGATGCGCTCTTGTGTGGTGAAGATTATTTTCCTCATGCTTATCTTTACGAGTTTCTTTTTGCCATCTTAATTGGCATCCCTCGTCTTGATGCGCCTTTCATCTTCTATCTTGACCACGGGCTGTCACAAGCATAGGTTCTCTATATGCTTATTAGTAAGCTTGTGAACCCATTCGCTAGTTGTGTGTGGGAATGATAGGCCTTGCACCATGTGCCTCATTCTTTGAAGACTTTATTGATGCTTAATGCTCTTCTATACATTAGTCTTCTCAAGTGCATTGCCTTGACTCACACACATATTTTTGGTTGATCCCACTCTTAAGTTTCCTCTCTTACTTGTTTCTCAACCATGTGTTTGTTGCAAGTACTAGGCTTAGTTTCCTATATTCTCACTTGCACTTGTTGCAAGTTTCTATTGATTTTGGGGGAGCTATGATCCTATTTTGTGCACTTTGTATCCAAATACAAAAATTCTTGATGTGCAAAAATCATGGGGAGCTTCTCTAGTTTCTTTAGAACACTGCTCCGCTCTTATCATAATATCCTTTATTCATGTGGCTCACAGGATCATTGGCCTAGTTGGTTCAATGGTATCTTTTGATAGCTTGCTTCAATTGGTATATTTTGGTTGCTTGATTGCTTGTTTCTCTCTTTGATTATGTCTTTGTGGCATATCTTCCTTTTGCAATCTTTGGGCCTCAATATAGTTTGTCTTCCTCCAAGTATTTACCATTGGATATGTGTATTGCATTCCACTCTCTTGTTGAGAAATACACAATTTATGGAGGAACACATTTTATATTGGCCTTCTAAGCTTTTAGCCCATTTTGGCAATCGATGCCAATGGGGGAGAAGTTTCAGAGAGTTTTGTGGAGAAGTTTAGAGAGTTGTCTCCTCTTGCTTAGGTTTTGTTCCTTAGCATTTGCATCTCATTCGCATGCACTATTGGTTGTTTCATTGCATGGTGATGCATAATTCCTTATATAAACTCTCTTGAAAGTGATTGTCATCAATTACCAAAATGGGGGAGATTGAAAGAACATGCGATGCCCCCATGTTTGGTTTTGGTAATTGATGACAATCTCTATGGACTAATGGTTGCCTTGAGTTATATTTGAAAGTTTTGTCCAGAGGCTTTTCTTGAAGTCCATGTGTTGGTTTCAAGGAGTTTATGAGTTGACCAAGGTGCTATTAAGGAATTATCCAAAGATTGGTCATGTGAGTGTTGAGCTTATTGCAAGAATGTCTTGAAGAAGAAGATTGTGTGATCATTCATGTTTACCTTCAAGACATCACACAAATGAGAGAGTTGGAAAGATTCAAGGTTGATCAAGACTAAGTCAAGAGTGCATCAAGTTGATCAACTCACAAAGCGTAGAAGATATACCGAGAGGGATCAAGTGATCCAATATTATGGTGAGCATTGTCCATTGCACTTTGTGTACTAACCCATGGTCTATGTGAGAGTTCTATGTGGGGTTAGGTACGTGTCCATGGGCTTGCGTCAAGAGGAAGATATCATACAACCCAAGGAAAGGATGACATCAAGTGGTGATCGTCATCATGATTGCCGTGTGCAAGTTCAAGTGGAGCATCATGAAGAGATCAAGTGCTTGAATCTTGCCATCCTTTGTGGTGTCAATGGTCTTGTGAAGATGTGCCGAAGAGAGGCTCACCCATAGTGGACTATGGGGGAGCAATCATCTAGTCTTCATTGAGCCAACGCAATCAAGAAAGGTGGTCCAACTTGAGGGAGTCAAGATCGTCATCATCTAGCCCAAGTGGACCATGTGCAAGGCAAATGTTTACCCTTGATAGGTTTTCTCTTTTACCGGTCTCGTGGTGGTAGTTGGGAGACCGGGTTATAGGAACGTTGGCGTACTATCAAGGGGGGCTCTCAAGTTGGTAGCTTGATCGTATCGTTAGTAGAGATCTCAAACCATTGCATCCTTGCATCATGTTTCTTGGTTCTTGTTTGGTTCTCTTTGTGAGTCTTAGAGCTTATGGTCATCTTGATGACAAGCTTGAATTCATCGAAAACGGAGTTCGCATGCATCTTCTATGATATTTTCGGTGTTGGAGGTTTTACCGGTATTATCCGAGGAAGGGTTCTCACCTTTTTCTTATGGGCCTTTTATAATTTGCTTCTTATTGATATTTCTTTCAAGATTATGTTAGCCCTTGTTGCTAGCTTTCCAACAAACTTGGTTTCATCGAATTCGGAGCTCGTATGCGAAAGTTGTGGCTGTTTTGATATTGCCTGTTTTACATAGAGAGGTTGTACCGCCCCATAGAGAGGTTGTACCGGTTGACCGGTACAACTGGTGTTTGGAGCGGTACCGCTCCAGAATTTGTCCGGAGGTTGTACCGGCCATGTACCGCTCTACTACCGGACTAGCTTCTGTTGTCGTGCGGTTGTTGGGCGGTTGTGGGCCGGTTGTTCTGCTTATTGCTTGTTAACGGTTGTACCGGTGCTCATAGCGGTTGTACCGCTCCTATGTCTTTCTGCACATAACGGGCAGATTCGGGGGGACCTATTTAAGGGGGTCTTCTTCCCCAATGGTTCCCCATCTCTTGAGCTCGTTTTTGCCCCCATTGTTGACCTTCTTTAAGCTTGCTAACTCTCAGTCCCTCCATGGATTCTTGCTAGTTTTTGAGGGAAAAGAGAGAGGAGATCTAGATCCACACTTCCACCAATCACTTTCTCCTCTATGTGAGGGGAACCCCTTGGATCTAGATATTGGAGTTCTTGGTGTTCTCCTTGTTCTTCCTCTCATTTTCTTCCCTAACATTAGTTGCTTTGATGGGATTTGGGAGAGAAGGACTTGGGCACTCTGTGTGCCCTTGCCATTGCAGTTGGTGCATAGGTTTGAGTTCTCCACGGTGATACGTGGAAGTTACAAGTTGAGAAGCTTATTACTCTTGGGTGCTTGGTACCCTTGAGCTTGTTCCTCTTGGGTGCTTGGGTGCCCTAGACGGTTGGTGGTGTTCGGAGCTCAATCGTTGTGGTGTAAAGCTCCGAGCAATCGCCAGGGTCTCCAATTAGGTTGTGGAGATCGCCCCGAGCAATTTGACGGGTTTCGGTGACCACCGCCAAGGGTTGCCAAAGTGTACGGGTTCGGTGACTGTCCCCAAGGGTTGCCATTTGTACGGGTTCGGTGACCGCCCTCAAGGGTCCCTTAGTGGAATCACGGCATCTTGCATTGTGCGAGGGCGTGATGAGATTACGGTGGCCCTAGTGGATTCTTGGGGAGCATTGTGCCTCCACACCGCTCCAAACGGAGATTAGCATCCGCAAGGGTGTGAACTTCGGGATACATAGTCGTCTCCGCGTGCCTCGATTATCTCTTACCCGAAGCCCTTTACTTATGCACTTTACTTTGTGATAGCCATATTGTTTCTCTCATATATCTTGCTATCACCTAAGTAGTTTTTCTTGCTTAGCATAAGTTGTTGGTGCACATAGGTGAGCCTAAGTGCTTGACAAATTAACCGCTAGGTTTTTTCCGCATTTGTTCAAGCCTCAACCGTAATTATTTTAAAGCGCCTATTCACCCCCCCTCTAGGCGACATCCACGATCTTTCACACGGTAACGGACATTCAGACTTATATCCTGATCTTATACACCTACAAATGGATACTTGGATATGTGGCTCCGGGATTGCTTTCTCGCAGGGAGTCGAGGAAGGATCTATGGGCATTAATGTTACAACATGCTTGTTAAATATTAAACTACTATATCTTTACTCTTCTACATGCTGCAAGATGCTTGGAGCTGTGTGAAGATGCTAGTCTTCGATAGGCTAGGCCTTCCCCCTCTATTCTGGCATTCTGCAGTTCAGTCCACAGATACGACCCTTCCATTTGATACCAATGCATACATAGTATAGATCTGATGCTTGCGAGTACTTTGGATGAGTACTCACGGTTGCTTTGCTACCCCTTTTCCCCCCTTCTTCCTTCTTTCCGGTTGATGCAACCAGATGGTGGGTCCTTGGAGCCAGATGCCACCGCCGATGGATGCTACTATGTGAAGACCGCTGACGTCCAGGAGTAGTTAGGAGGTCCTAGGTAGGAGGCCTTGCCTCTTCGATCGTGTTGCTTTTGTGCTAGCGTTCTTAAGGAATCCTTGTTTAACTTATGTCTGTACTCAGATATTGTTGCTTCCGCTGAGTCTTGTGTATCGAGCTTGTATTCGAGCCCTCGAGGCCCCCTGGCTTGTAATATAAAGCTTGTATTATTTTATTTGTGTCTAGAGTTGTGTTGTGATATCTTCCCGTGAGTCCCTGATCTTGATCGTACACATTTGCGTGTATGATTAGTGTACGGTCAGAACAGGGGCGTCACAGGAATACCTAAGAAACTTGGAGATCCAGGGGTACCAACTATACGATGCTCCATTAAAAGAAATTATGTTAAAACTGCTTTATGTGATCTTGGAGCCGGTGTTAGTGTTATGCCTCTCTCTTTATATCGTAGACTTGAATTGAATAAGTTGACACCTACTGAAATATCTTTGAAAATGGCTGATAAATCAACTGCCATACCTATCGATATTTGTGAGGATGTGCCTGTTGTGGTTGCAAATATCACTATCTTAACGGACTTTGTTATTCTTGATATTCCCAAGGACGATAGTATGTCGATTATCCTTGGTAAACCCTTCTTGAATACTGCAGGGGCTGTTATTGATTGCAACAAAGGCAATATCACTTTTCATGTTAATGGTAATGAGCATACGATACACTTTCTGAGGAAACAACCTCAAGTTCATTGCATCAATTCTATTGGAAAAGTTCCAACTATCATTATTGGAGGTTTTGAATTTCCTCTTCCTACTGTCAAGAAAAAATATGATATTCTTATTGTTGGGGATGTTCATATCCCCGTTGAGGTAACCTAGTGTTATTCGAAATTTCTCCGGTTCCATGTTATTCAGAATGAGTTTGTTAACAAGACCTGACCAACCTTGTTAGTGGATTCCTTTTGATGATCATGAGATGGATTAAACTAGAAGGCACAACCTTCTGTACCTTCTTTTTACTTTCTGTTATTTAGAATAAATAAAGCAAGAATAGTATTATCTGTCTGTTTTCTGAATTATCCGTGCAATAAAAAAATATCCTGAAAATAAAAGTGCTCCAAATGCCCTGCAAATTTAGTATGATTTTTATGGATTATTTGAGGATTTTAGGCACTGAAAACACTGCAGGGGGGCAAGCACCTGGCCACGAGGGTGGAGGGCGCGCCCACACCCCCTGGGCGCGCGCCCCTGTCTCGTGGGCCCACGGTGGGCCCCCTCCACTTATTCCTGCATGCCTTGCTAAACATTTTGAGATACCTATTAGGCACTATGAGAAAGAGGAGACAATATTGCCTCCTTACCTTTTAGATTACAGGAACCTGGTAGCACATGAGTTTATTGTTCACAATGATGATAAGATGCTCCTATATAACCTGAGATTTAATAATAAACACAATGAGATTATTACCCTCCCTGTGCCTCTGTTGTTTTATTTGACTGCAGTTAATTATCTTGTCTCGCCGAAAGCGGTGTACACCCATCGAGGCCAGGCATCCACTCCAGAGCCTAAGCCGGAACCTCAACTGGACCCTCATCGGCCATCATCTTATCAGTGGGATCCGGAGGAGATCGCTAGTCAGTGGTATCCTGATGACACTCCTTAGTACACCGGGGAGAGTATCCGCTATCCTTGGCATTAGACCAACTTAGGCCAAAAGCCTAAGCTTGGGGGAGTACGTATTTCTCACCCACTTTACATTCATGTTCACACACTATTCTAGTTGTCGGTGCTCATACTCTTTCATTGTATCATCCATGCTAGTTTAATTTCTTTTTCTAGCCTTCCTCTTGTGTGTTTGATAAACCTTAAGAAAAACCAAAAAATTAGTTAGTTTAATTTCCATGCTTGTAGTAGAAATTAAAATGAAAACCCAAGAACATTTCTCGTTCTTTTTCTTGCTTGTTGGGAGCTTTCCCGCGTAAATAGTTTTATTTTATTTTCCTTCATTTGGGGGTCGAGAGTAGAAGACCATATTGAAAATATTTAGTGGCTCTCGTTTGCATGATTGTTTATTTAACTTAGAGCCCATATTACTTTGTCTTCTCTCTTGAATTGAATGCTTGCAGATTCTAGCTTAGTCCAATGCACGTGCACTATTATTATTATACACACCGTTCGGTTGTGCAAGTGAAAGGCAATAATGACGATATATGACGGACTGATTGAGATGAGAAAAGCTGGTATGAACTCGACCTCTTTTGTTTTTGTAACTATGATGCGTTCATCGTTCCTGATTTAGCTTATTATGACGTAAACATATTTGCAATGACATTTAGAGATTATAGTTGCTTGTGCCATGCTTAATTAGCTATGAGTTATAATGGTTTACCTTGCGTGCCAACATGCTATTAAAATTATTATGATGTGGTATGATAGGATGGTATCCTCCTTTAAATGAATTGAGTGACTTGACTTGGCACATGTTCACGCATGTAGTTGAAACAAATCAACATAGCCTTCATGATATTTATGTTCATGGTGGATTATATCCTACTCATGCTTGTACTTGGTGTGAATTAATTTTAATGCATGTTCATGACTGTTGTCGCTCTCTCGGTTGGTCGCTTCCCAGTCTTTTGCTAGCCTTCACCTGTACTAAGTGGGAATACTGCTTGTGCATCCAAACTCCATAAACCCCAAAGTTATTCCATATGAGTCCACCATACCTTCCTATATGCGGTATCTACCTGCCGTTCCAAGTAAATTTGTATGTGCCAAACTCCAAACCTTCAAATGAAATTATGTTTTGTATGCTCGAGCAGCTCATGTTTCAACTAGGGCTGTCTGTATCTTCCATGCTAGGTGGGTTATTCTCAATAGGAGTGGACTCCGCTCCTCATTCACGAGAAAATGGCTGGTAACCGAGATGCCCAGTCCCATGATCAAAAAGATGAAAGCAAATCAAAATAATTAAACAAAACTCCCCTAGGGCTGTTGCTAGTTGGAGGCACTCGTTGTTCCGAGCAAGCCATGGATTGATGCTTGTTGGTGGTGGGGGAGTATAAACTTTTACCATTCTGTTTGGGAACCGCCTATAATGTATGTAGTATGGAAGATATCGCCATTTCATAGTTGTTGCGTTGACAGTGAAAGTATGCCACTCAAAATGTCATTCATCTCTATTTTAAAATCGAGCTCTGGCACCTCTACAAATCCCTGCTTCCCTCTGCGAAGGGCCTATCTATTTACTTTTATGTTGAGTCATCATCCTTCTTATTAAAAAGCACCCGCTAGAGAGCACACTGTCATTTGCATGTATCACTATTAGTTTATATTGGGTATTACTTGACTGGATCTCTTTTACCATGAATTACAATGTTTAGTCAGTCCTTGATCTTTAAAGGTGCTCTGCATTTATGTTTTGCGGTCTCAGAAAGGGCTAGCGAGATACCATCTTCTTATATCATATTATGATTGTTTTGAGAAAGTGTTGTCATTCGAGTTTTATTATTATTGCTCGCTAGCTTATTATGCCATTGATATGAGTAAATATGAGACCTAAGTGTTATTGTGAGTATGGTTAGTTCATAATCTTTGCTGGAAACTTGAATGTTGGCTTTACATATTTACAACAACAAGAGCAAATGGAGTTTGTAAAAGTTTTTCTTTATCACTTTCAGTTTATCAACTAAATTGCTTGAGGACAAGCAAAGGTTAAAGCTTGGGGGAGTTGATACGTCTCCAACGTATGTACTTATCCAAACACTTTTGCCCTTGTTTTGGACTCTAACTTGCATGATTTGAATGAAACCAACCCGGACTGACGTTGTTTTCAGCAGAACTGCCATGGTGTTGTTTATTGTGCAGAAAACAAAAGTTCTCGGAATGACCTGAAAATCCACGGAGATAACTTTTGGAAAATATAAAAAATACTAGTGAAAGAATCAAGGCCAGGGGGCCCACACCCTGTCCACGAGGGTGGGGGCGCACCCTCTCCCCCTGGGCGCGCCCCCCTGTCTCGTGGGCCCCCTAATGCTCCACCGACCTCAACTCCAACTCCATATATTCCGTTTCGCGGAGAGAAAAAATCAGAGAGAAAGTTTCATCGCGTTTTATGATACGGAGCCACCGCCAAGCCCTAATCTCTCTCGGGAGGGCTGATCGGGAGTCTGTTAGGGGCTCCGGAGAGGGGGATTCGTCGTTGTCGTCATCATCAACCATCTTCCATTACCAATTTCATGATGCTCACCGCCGTGCGTGAGTAATTCCATCGTAGGCTTGCTGGACGGTGATGGGCTGGATGAGATTTACCATGTAATCAAGTTAGTTTTGTTAGGGTTTGATCCCTAGTATCCACTATGTTCTGAGATTGATGTTGCTATGACTTTGCTATGCTTAATGCTTGTCACTAGGGCCCGAGTGCCATGATTTCAGATCTGAACCTATTATGTTTTCATGAATATATGTGAGTTCTTGATCCTATCTTGCAAGTCTATAGTCACCTATTATGTTTTATGATCCGACAACCCCGAAGTGACAATAACCGGGATACTTCTCGGTGATGACCGTAGTTTGAGGAGTTCATGTATTCACTATGTGCTAATGCTTTGTTCCGGTTCTCTATTAAAAGGAGGCCTTAATATCCCTTAGTTTCCACTAGCACCCTGCTGCCATGGGAGGGTAGGACAAAAGATGTCATGCAAGTTCTTTTCCGTAAGCACGTATGACTATATTCGGAATACATGCCTACATTACATTGATGAACTGGAGCTAGTTTTGTGTCACCCTATGTTATAGATATTACACGAGGAATTGCATCCGACATAATTATCCATCACTGATCTAATGCCTACGAGCTTTTCACATATTGTGCTTCGCTTATTTACTTTTCTGTTGCTACTGTTACAACTACTACAAAACTACTATCTTTACTTTTGCCACTGTTACCATTACTATCATATTACTTAGCTACTAAATACTTTGCTGCAGATACTAAGTTATCCAGGTGTGGTTGAATTGACAACTCAACTGCTAATACTTAAGAATATTCTTTGGCTCCCCTTGTGTCGAATCAATAAATTTGGGTTGAATACTCTGCCCTCGAAAGCTGTTGCAATTCCCTACACTTGTGGGTTATCAACGTGGACCCGCGTCATGAGGGCAATTTCGGCGACCCACTCCAGCGAGAGCGCAGCCGCAGCCGCCATGCGCGTGCTAACAAGGTGCTGGAGTGCGGCCGCAATCTGAGACCAGGTGGCCATGGCAGCCCAAACGGCCGATGTTGCTTCTCAGGTGGCGGCAGCAACATCTGCCTCGGGGATAGCAGCTGGCAAGACCGGCACAGCAGCTGTTTGTTCCACAGCGGCGGCCTTAGCCCTTGATGGAGGCCGCCGAGGACCATGTCGAGGCGCCCACGCCCAGCTCATGGCGATCACCGCACAAATCGGAAGAAGCTTCTCCGACAACGGTCGACAGCCCACAACTGAAGAGTTGGCAATCGCCGAGAGCGTTCGAGCAGCCGTTCGTTCCTGCACGGCATACCTTGCCACGACGGAGCCCGCCAAAGCCCAGATGGCGGCCGCCCACGCCTAGCTCGTGGCGGCCTTTTCCAAAGAGATGGCGGACGCTGATGGTGAGATGCTTGCCGAGTATGGTGCGATGGATTCCATGGAGACCCTTCCCCGGTAGACCGTCGGGCGCGAGCTGGACATGGAGGAGGCGGCGAAGATCGACGAGCACCAGCTGTAGTAGTACTCTTTGTTTTGATTAATTAAGAGTGTCGGTCTTTAATTTGTTAGAGTAATGTTTAGGAAAGCTAGCTCTGTTTAATTGCTGAACTTGCTCGATTAAGAAGTGTGGGTGTGCTGTAGTCTCCTTTGTGTACCCAAATTATGCAATGATGTGGATGAGCACTGTAACCAGGGAAATTGGAACCAAAATTTTGGACGCTCAAACTCATCGTACACAGGTTAAGCTATCTGAATCGTTTGTGATGTTCACATATCATACACAGTTTTGGATAAGGGACCATGTCTGATGACACTTTGCACGCCAGTTCTTTCGCTGAACCGATTCCAAATTTTTGGCTTCCGTGGAAATATCTACCTCCCCCTTACAAAAAGCCCAATTTTCCCTGTTTCCGCCTTCCTTTCCAAGTTGAAACCTTCCCTCCTTGCTTGCAGCACCGCCCCCCTCGTCGGCGACCCTACTTCATGCTACTCGGACTCGCCTATCCAGGCAGGTAATCCACACCCGACCCCCATCATCCTCCTCCTTCCACATCCCACATGCCCCGACCGCCGACGCAAGCGCGACACCTTCCACCCAAATCACCGACTCTCGACCAAATAAGCGCCGCCCTAAGCCATGGTGCATGCAGTATAGCCAGGATCACAAGGAGCATTTGGCAGCGGAGAAGCAAATTGCGGCCGCACGCGCGGATGAGGTCGTGATGGCTTCCATTCGTGCCGACCCCCTGATCTTGGAGGAGCACCTTGCCATTTGCAAGCTACGCCGGTTAAGCATGCTCGGTTTACCTGTTGCGTGTGCTGCTCCTGATTTTCCTTAACAAAGTCTAGTGAATTGTGCTATCTAGTTTTACCATGCAATCTGTTGCTCTAGTGTATATGTTCTATATGTCGTGCAATCTGGTGCTCACTTATTAACTATTTGGTTATTTAGTTGTCATGTTCAGTTAATTGTTTGGTTCAATTATGCAAATGTGATGTTCAATTCTTCAGGGTGCAATTTGGTATTGTCTTCCATGTGAGAAATAAATCAAATTTTCTTTACAAAATACATGAGAAACAAATCCAATTGTATATTTCCATGTTTAAACAAATCCAATTGCTATATTTCCATTGTTTTCAAGCATGATTGATTTGGTTAACTGCTTGATCTTCTAGTATGGTATAACATGTGCATTGTGGGTGCTCGGTTAATGTTTGGTTCATTTGTTGTGGTGTTTCGTTAACTAGTTGGTTCCATTCTGCAATGTGATGTTCAATAGTTGTGGGTGCATTCTGTTATTGTATACCATGTGAGAAATAAATTGAATTTGGCTATACTAATTACATGAGAAACAAATACAATTGCTAGATTTCCAAGTTGTTAAGCATGCTTGGTTTGGTTAACTGTCTAATCTTCTATTAGGAGTATGTTATATTGTGCATTGTGGTGCTCAATTAATGTTTGGTTCATTTGTTGTGGTATTTAGTTAACTGCTTGGTTCATTCTGCAATGCGATGTCCAGTTGTCGTGGTAGAATTTGTATTGTTGTGCATGTGAGAAATAATCGAATTTGGATGCACTTAATATATGGAAACATATACAATGCTATATTTCTAGTTCTTAATTTGCTTGGTTTGATAAATGGGTTTCAGTGGCTTGAATTAATCTAATGAATCTGCAATGTGATTTTTTCATCAACTGATAGTTTACTAATAGCTTGCGGACCTACATTAGCGATACTCAACTACATCTGCATATTGGTGTTTCAGGGAAGTTAGTCAAACTTTCCTAAATTTAGGTGTGACAACATTTTGCAAAGTTAGTCACAAACCAAACATCCCCTAACTACCTTATATGTGTTGCAGGGAAACAATATAATGGGAATCACTGAGGTTTACAATCGAGGTTAGCACGTGCATGGTCCGTTGTCTAATAGCACATTATTGTGCAATTGCAGAGAACCATTCTAATGCTTAGGTTTTTAACAATTTGGTCTTGCACATGTAGGTCCTGCTGTCAGAGGTTTTGACCCACTGTTCGACCCTTTTTGCATATGTGGAAATGAGTTGTCCATGAATATCAATCAAGTCAAGAAACTCAGAAAGATTGTTAGGATAAAGAAATTGGCGACAAAAAACAACAAGATCTTTGTCTGCACAATGAAGAAGAAATCAGTTCACTACAAGATGGTACTAACTATTATACCTTGCCTTTTTTTATTCCTTTGCCCCATTTCCAATATAGAGAAGATATTTATGCACATCCTTGTTTTCAGGCCTTTCCAAAGCAGTTCACTGATGATCACCTCTCAAACCACCACTATGGTTACGAGGCGAGGAAGATTTTCATACAACAACCACGGTTCAATATTGAAGTGTTCCCGAAGAGGACGAAGGATGGACGGTCAATCATCCACAGGCACTGGCCTAAAGTTGCAAAGACCTTCAACATTCTGCTTTAGCAGTTTTACCAATGAGAGGCATCTGTCTATGTACCGTCTATGATGCTAATTTTGAAAGGTCATGTGAAACTTGGTGCTGGTGCAGTTGTGTAATGGGGTAGCTGAGTGCTGAAGCTATCATGTTGTACTCTGATGTATTTCAATTATGAAATCCTACTTCCTTAATATGGGAATGAAATATATTATGTGTTTAATATGAATGTAAATTAGATTAATAAATGGATTATTAATAATAGGGAAATTAGCCTGCTAATGGCGAATTAGCCTGCTAATTGGTGTTTGCTATTGCAAACGGTTATTGGGAAAATACCGTGGGCGATGACCTAAGGCAATGCACACAATTTCTAGGAATAAATCATGTTGGATCGATGAACAATCACACATGACATTCTCTTCAAAACTGTTTGTGTTAGGCCACCTTGCACAAACGTTTACCGCATAAAAACTATGTGTGATGAATAGCCTTTGCCACACAGTTTCTTCTACGCACCGTGTGTGATGCATTCAATAACGCAAACGATAAAAAAATTAATATTGTGTGCGATGGGAACGCCATCACAAACAATTTAACGGGGAAAATTGTGTGTGATGTACCTACGAACGAAACGTTTTCCTTGCAGCGATTGTGTGGGATGTATATACGAAAGGAAAAGTTTCGCGGGGATTGACTGTGTGGGATGTGCTTATGACCGGAAATGATTTCGCCTATACAATTGTATTTTTTAGCACTACTGTACGTATAACTGTATTTGGTCGCTCGCCGTCGCACACGACCTCATTTTGCCAAGCTTCGGTTTCTGGGTCGTGTGGGAAGGACCCCCTAATCGCCCACACTCACTAGGCGATGGTTCCAAATGTCGTTGCGGAAAGGGGTTTAAACTGTTTGTATAACACTGACGCGTACCGGTGAAAGCATGTTGGCACCCAAGGTAAACCATTATAAACTCCTAGCTAATTAAGCATGGCATGAGTAACTATAATCTCTAATTGTCATTGCAGACTTGATTCATTCATAATAGGCTGAATCAAGAACGATGAACTAATCATATTTACAAAAACAAGATAGGTCGAGTTCATACTAGCTTTTCCTCATCTCAATCATTATCAGCATATATCGTCATTATTGCCTTTCACTTGCACGACCGAATGGTGTGGTTAATAATAATAGTGCATGTGCATTGGACTAAGCTGGAATCTGCAAACATTTATTCAAGGTAGAAGACAAGGTAATATGGGCTCTCTGTTAGATCAACAATAATGCATATGACAGCCACTCAACATTGTCATCGTGGTCTTCTCCTCTCGACCCAAAGAAAGGAAAAAAGAATTTCAAAGAAACACGCTGAAATGTTTTTGGAGTTTTTTTCTGAAGAAAGTAAAACAAGAACGACAAAAACTATTTACACAGGAAAGCTACCAACAAGCAAAAGAAGAACTAGAAATCTTTTGGGGTTTTCTTTTAATACTACTATGAAGTGAACATGGAAAGTAAACTAAATAGAAGATACAAGTAATTTTTTGGTTTTTCTTAAAGTTTTTCAAACACACAAAGAAAAAGAAAATACACTAGCATTGCTAATACAATGAAAAAGTATGAACACCGACAACTGGAATGAGTGTGTGAACATGAATGTAATGTCGGTGAGAAATACGTACTCCCCCAAGCTAAGGCTTTCGGCCTAAGTTGGTCTAGGGCCATGACTGTCCTGGATTGTGTCCGAAATCATAGTTGGGGTTGTACTGTGCTGTGGCAGCTACCGCTTGGCGAGCTGCTTCTTGGAGGCGAGCGGCCTTCGCTGCTCGCTCATACATTATAAAAATCTCCATTTTCTGACCAGGACAGAGGGTAATCGTGATCTATAAGATAGCGTTGAGGACTTTGTTCCTCAGAAATGGTAGTGTCGCATTTTTTGGTCAATGCATTTTATGCACTACAAAAAAATACACTTCCGTGATGATACGTGTTTGTCACAGTAGGTCGCGTTTTTTGTCATGCATGTACATCCATGACAAATTTATGACAGAATCAAGATAGTCATACCTGTGCTGTCGTAGAAGTGTTCCATGACATTACCAAAATTATCATCACGGAAGTGTCCACTTCCATGACGATAAATCGCGCGTCACAGAAGTGCTTTCGTCAAGGGTGACCGACACGTGGCATCCACCGTAACGGAACGCCGTTAAGCTATCGGGTCGGGTTTTGGATCCGATAACCCGTTAACAGCCCCGACCAATGGGGATTTTCCACGTGTAAAATCATCATTGGCTGGAGGAAACACGTGTCGGCTCACCGTTGGGACAGATGTCATCCACTCATTGGACAGAAGGCGCCTATGATACGTCGACACGTGGCACGGCCCAACAGAGGCCCATTCCTGTGAAAAGGCCGGCCCATTTGACTTGGTCAAAAGGTGGCGGGCCGGCCCATGTAAAGCCTGTTAACGGCCTGTTCGCATATAGCCCATTTACAGCCCGCTAACCCAAGGCCCGTTACGCCCTATCCGAATTAGGCCCAGTAGCGTCATCTGGGCCACCCAATATGATTCCAGCCCGTTTTCACTTCTGGCCCATGTATGGCCCATGACGTCTTTCGGCCCATATGAGGCCCTATGTAACTCTTGGCCTATTAACGGCCCGTGGTGAAACTGGCCCGTAATGAACAGTGTATTACTTTACACCCATTAACGGCCCGTGGTGAAACTGGCCCGTAATGAACAGTGTATCACTTTATACCCATTAAGGGCCCGTTATTCCGTTGGGCCGTTTCCAGCCCATGTTATCTTTCGGCCTTCTCAGAGCCCATTTATTCTTGGGCTCATTTCCAGCATTCGTTTACTTACGGCCCGTTACTGTCATTTTCTGCTTATGGGCCAAATTCAGCCCGTGGTTACAGTCGGCCCGTTTGTGGTCCGTTAACACGTTGGGCCGTTTTCATAGCGTCATGAAATACGGCCTATTAACGATGGCCCGTTATGGTCGGCCCATGAACGGACGATTCCAACTCTAGCCCGTTTACGGCCATAATGCGGCCTGTTATTGGCCCATGTTTGGCCAATCGATCATACTGCCCGTATAAGGCCCATTGATGATACGGCCCGTAGAAGGCCCATTGTTTCTGCGGCCCGTAGAAGGCCCATTGTTTCTACGGCCCGTGGAAGGCCCACTGTTTATACGGCCCGTAGAAGGCCCACTGTTTCTACGGCCCGTAGGTGCAGTGTCACTACAGTAAATATTAGCCCATGGTTATTGTGGCCTAGTTTTAAAAAATAGGTTGTTGCAGCCACTAGCAAACCGCAGAAAAAGAACTGCACTGACTACAAGCAAACAAATAAACAAGACAACAAGGAAATAAATAAGCAAGCAACTTACACTAGGCTATCACGGCTATTACACATATTACATCCACTGGGCATCAAAGTTCGCCACCAGTGCAAATATAGGGAACACAGCAGCATATAAACGCCGCAGCAAAACAAGTCCAGAACTGAAACCACTTCAGAAGAGCTCAAGAAACAATATCCTGGGTACCCATAATGCTGGCAAGATGCTTAGCAAGCTTATTAACTTTCTCTTGTTTGGCGCTTAAGTCCTCCAGCGCCTGCTGTTGCACCAGAAAGTATGCATCTGAATTCTGCAGGGACTTCCTCAGTCCTTCGGCTTCCTGTCGCATAACATCTGATCGATGTCTTTCAACTTGAAGTTGAGACTCAAGAAGCCGAACTGATTCAGGCAACGAGTTCGAAGAGCTGGTGCCAGCAGTGGTAGCCAGTAACTCGAACACTACATCAAGACAGGACTTTGGGGTTGTCTCAGTGTCCTCAATATAGTTTTTATCAGCTTTCTTGGAGACCAACAGGGATGTCTCACTATCTTGAACCTTATCTGCATTACTTCCTTTACCATTGCATAACAGGGTACTCTTCTCCAATATTTTATCCGCGTTCTAAAAGGGAAACAAACAAACACATCTCAGGTTTACAATGTAGTATATGAAACTCATTTTGGTAAACCAGTTCAGTAGTAAGGTGGACAGGATAACAGCATGAAACAAACATATATCTATGTAGTATGGTCACTGTATGGTCTATATCATTCTAGTTTATGTTGCCAAATCAAGATAGATACAGTTCGAATCATATCTATTTAAGACAAAGCAGCATAGACAGAATATAAGTGTGGGAAACTACACAGCAATAACAACACTTGTAATGTGCATGGCATGAGAACATAACTGTTTATTCAATTGAAACTGAAATCAACATAGAGCAAGTTACAACAGCAAACAGCCAAACACGTTGAAGAAACAGGTTTAAAACATACCTGTTGCGCCATTGGAGTTTCAATTGCATCCTTCAAATTTGAAATTGGTTGGTATCAGTAAATACAGTGATGCAAGAGCAAAGTAGTATGAACCATAGCTACGGAACCTGACCTGAGAACAATTCTTCTTCTGCTTTAAGCGTTGACTTCGGGTTCGGAGTGGTGGTCCTCGTGATTTGGGCACTGCAGTTGCCTTACTAACTGCTCGTGTTTGGGTGCTCTGTGGTGGAGACGGTGTTGTGTCAACGGGAACTGGGTGTCTATCTGCTGGGGTTGGGGTTAGAAGGGGTGTAGCTGGTTCTCTGTCCAACTGGGTAGGGGTACAATCTGCATGAGTGTGGGTTATGTGTGGTGGGGCTGATTCTTGGGCAAGTACAACCGTGGTTCTATCTGCATCGACAGGTAGCACGATCTTTTCTGAAGACCGTGTTTTTACTCCCACAGATACTGCCATCACTCCCTCCAATTGAAATGGCTGATAAACAAGAAAAGTAATTGAATGTACAGACATTGTAAGATAGACAGGTGCAATGGATAGTAGGGAAGAAAACAGGGCATGAAATAATTCACATTTATGTTGTCTAAGCAAACAGAATAGCAGGACATAATTTCACATATATGATGGCTAATTAAACAGGATAGCATGACACAATTTCACATGTATGATGGCTAACTAAACAGGATAGAATGACATACTTCAAAATATGATGACTATGTAAACAGGATGACATGATATAACTATACGATGTGTCTATTAAAGTGGTTGGCATGCCATAAATCACAAACATGCCGTCGATGGAAACATGATGGCATGATATAATTCACGGATAGAATGACATAATTTAAAATATGATGACTATGTAAACAGGATGAGATGATATAACTATATTATGTCTTTAGAAAATGGGTTGGCATGCCATAATTCAGATACATGCTGTCTATGTAAACATCATGGCATGACATAATTCAAATATATGATTTATATACTAAGGAAGTGAGCAGAGGGCAATTGCATATATGATGTGTCAACTAAGGAGATGGCATTCAATATTGTGTATATGATGTAAAAATAAGCATTGCAATACAACATATGCATTATATGAGTAATATAACCCTGCCAAGTTTGAGCATACACCTCAGGGGGATAATAGGACTGGTCATCTGCCTCTGAATCCTCCTCTGAAGAGCTATCTGTAACCAGCAAGATATCTGCTTCAGCAGGTAGCATTGTCTGCTCTGAAGACCTTGTTTTCACTCCAGATTTCTCCATCACCAATTCAAATGGCTGATGCACAGGAAGAGCAGTTGAATATACAAACATTGTCGACAAAAGCAATGAGAAATACAAAAAAGGACGGCATGATATAATTCACATATATGACGCTTGCCTAAACAGCATGGCATTGCATAATTCACATACATAATGCCTTGCAACAAGATAACATTGCATAATTCACATATATAATGTCTTGCAACAAGATGGCATTGCATAATTCACATATATGGTAATTAGACACTAAACAGGTGGCATTCACACAAAGCATGTCTAAACTAAGCAAATGACATAGCAATGCAAGATACCATACGCACGATATGAGTAACATAACCCTGCCAAGTTAGGGCATGCACCTCAGGGGGGAAATATGACTGGTCATCTGTCTCTGAATCCTCCTCTGAGGAGCTATCGGTAACCAGCAAGACATGCGCTTCGTCAGATAGCATTGTCTGCTCTGAAGACCTTGTTTCCACTCCAGATTTTTCCATGACCGTGCCGAATGGCTGATGCACAGGAAGAGTAATTGAATGTACTAAAATTGTTGACAAATTTAACACATAATAAAAAAATGATGGCATGATATAATTCACATATAAGATGACTGGCTAACCAGGGTGGCATTGCAAAATTCACATATATGATGCCTGGCTAGACAAGATGGCATTGCATGATTCACATATACGATAAAGAAACTAAACAGATGGCATTGACACAAAGCATGTCTAAACTAAGCAGATGACATCTTTAATGTATACAGTAAGCAATGCAAGGCACCATATGCATGATATTACCAACATCAGCATGCCAAGTTAGAGCGAAGACCTCATGGGGTAAATAGGAGTGGTCTTCTCCTTCTGAATCCCCCTCAGAACAGTTATCTTCCTCTTGATTACGATCCGAAATGGGTGGAGGGGGGCTGCCTTTGCGCCCACCATGGAACGACGTCTGCATGAAATTTTATTGCCACGCAAGGCTCGTCTCTTTTGCTCTACATGATCAGTTCCATTGTGTACAATAACTGGCATGCATAGGAATAAAACATAGTGAGATTATGTAAGGAGTGCATGCACAAATCCAGAGTGATGGTAGCAAACTGTGGATAGACCCAAAACCAATGATAGCAGGCAGATAATAGCTTTAGTTAAAAAATACAGATAATGGCTCCTTTAATGTTTGTTTGCACCCAACATGAAACTCATAGTAGACACCGGAGATTAACCAGATAGTAGACAGATAGTACTGATTGCTGCCCCAATATGTACCCCACAACCATTTAAATACTCAAGTTTCAGCATTAGTTTGGACCTGACTCGGAGTCTAATAGGTGAACACGACGATAATGTAGCATGTCATCATATTAAGCGACGCATAACGTAAGCAGACACGGAAGAGTGCGACCTCTCTTGCGGACCCGTGTAGTCCTCAAGGTCATCTGCTCAGTTGATGATGGTAATGCAGTTGTCGTGGCTGCCGGCGGCGGGGAAGAAGATCTGAGGCGGCGAAAGACAGTCTGGAGAGCGGATCCCTGCTGTGGTGAACCCTTCCGTCGTTGGAGCAGCTGAGCTGGGGTGGAACACAGCGCCGCAGGAGCAGGACAAACCACACAAGGTTTTCTTTGACACATATCTGTAACAGAAGTAATTGAGTAAGGGCTTGTTTGAATTTGAGGATTCTAACAATGCAGGGATAGGAAATAGACAGGAATAGGATAGGAATGCACGTGCAAAACAGAGAATTTAAAAACACAGGATTTCTGCCAATCTGGGTGTTTGATTCACAACAATTGGAAGATCACAGGATGCAAAAAAGCATGGTGAGATTAAGTCAAACCACAAGAAAATGTACGGTTATAATGCTATTATGCTACTATCTCTTAGTCTTGTGCTTGATGAATAGGAATATGAAAAGGAGGAGAAGTGGAAATTAGAATTCCTACGGTTTTTCTTTCAAGGAGACACTAAAGGAACAAATCCTACAGTTTTCCTTTGCTCCATTCCTTTGCACCAAATTCATGAAAAGTAGTACCATAGGAAACTTTCCAATTCCTATGTTTTTCATTCACTTTTCCTTTCAAGCACTGGCGATTCTAGTAGGCAGGCTTGAGCAAGGAAAATCCTACACTAAAAAAATGTTTTTGTGCTACTTCTATTACTTTGGACCCAGGCCACTGCCATACTAGCTCAACTCCCAGGCCCATCGACAAATGCACAGCTCAAACGCGCAGAGATAAATAATGATGGCGTTCAAGAGAGTCCATCACGGATAGCTAAGTTGCCTGGTACCTCACTGCTTGTCATATAGTAGGATAAAATAATCGTATTTCCCGTTACTACGAGTGCTCAGTGGACAATATATATAACATGTAGAGTAAAAAAGAGATGCAACAAGTGTACAACCTCTTTGGCGAAGCCATGTCGATCTCAGCGTGATTGGGTTGGCCGGTGAGGATGCTCCGGCTGACTTTGCTGTCGGAGGAGGGGAAGAAGATCTTAGGCGTCTGGAGATGGAGCCCGAGGTACTGCTCCGCTGTGATGGAGGGTTTCGTCGTTGGAGCAGCTCCGGTGAGTTGTACGACGCCGAGGCTGAAGCAGGACAAGAGAGACAACGAACAACGTTAACCTGAGTGGAATTCTAATAGCATCTCCAATACATGACGTAAAATACATAACCACAAAGTGCTAGATGTAAAATACATCAGCCGCTCATCTCTGAACTTAACTGTCGAAACTGAACTTAACTGTCGAAACTGAACCTAACTGTCGAAACTGAATTTGCTGTCGAAACTGAATTTTGCTGTCGAAACTGAACGCACTAGCAAGGTGAGGCTACACGTCGGTCGACTGACTTTTCATCTCTGGTCAGTCGATTTTGCAGCCGTTGGATACGAAATCAAGGGCCTGCGGTTCATCTTCAACCTCCACCCCCCTGAGCCGCCAGCCACCACCGGCCAAACAGCAGCCCCCCGCGCCCGCGGCCGGCGGTGCGCCGCCCCGCCCGCCCCGAAAACACTCCCCACCGCCGGTCCGCCGCCGCCCCGGCCATCCCTCTAGGCCCCCCCCGTGCCGAGCTTTTTCTCCGGCGATCCCCACGCCACCGCCCCGCCACCGCCGGCGACCACCGCCCCCATCCTGAACCCTAAGATAGATAGTGGGGTACCTCTCCGGCGAGCCCCCCTCCCCGCTGCGGCTGGTTCTTCCTTCACCCCGGCGAGCCCACCCCTTGAAAATCGACTGACCCAAAAGTCGATTCAGTCGACTGAAGTGTAGCCAAATCGGAGCAGCATCGCAAGCAAGAGCAAGAGCGAGAGCAGCAGCGCGAGCAAGAGCAATAGCAAGAGCAGACCAGGCAGGGGACCGAGAGCAAGAGCAGAGCAGCAGCGCGAGCGAGAGCTAAAGCAGCAGCAGCTCCTACTGATGTGGACGTCGCCGCCGAGGGAGCGACGCCGTGGAGGAAGTGGCCGGCGACGCCGCCGTGGATGGAGCCGCGCCGTGTCGGCTCGGGACCGAGCGCCGGCAGCACCGTGAGATCGAATCAAGAAGAAAATGCGGCGATTAGTGTACAACCTCTTTGGTGGCGCCGATTAGGCCGCAGCTTCATCCGAGGAAACGGTGATGATGATGCTCTTCCGGTGGTGCAGGTGAAGACGGCGGTGTGGGAATGGAGGTGGCGCGAAAGACGAGGGGAACATCGGGGCAGCTCCTTGGAGGTGGAGGACGGGGTGGCTGAACCGGCGGGACGATGAGATCGACGACGGATCCTCATCCGGTACGGTGGATGAGGGACGTCGAGGTGTTGCTGTGGACGACGTCGTCGGGGAAGAGGCTCCGGCTGGGTGGCGGACGGAGCAGGGTGTGGGGTTTCGTCGCGGGTTTTCGCGGCCTCGGTGTACGAATGGGTGGGCGGATGGGATGGCAGTGGGGAACCATGGCTTAGAGACGCGCTTGTCCGAAATGTGGGGTAAGTTACGAAAGTACCCCCCACCGATTTGAGGCGGTTCTTTCGGTTCAGGGGTACCACGGGCATTTCGCGTGTCGGGATTTCACAGGAGGTGGGAGTTTTCGCGCGCGTTGTAATTTCGGAATAGCAAGGCGCGGGTTGAGATGGAGGGAGTTGTCGGAGCACAACGAGACAAAGATATATCTTAAATATTTCGGGCTAACAAGGCGCGGGTTGAAGAGGCGGGAGTTTCGCAGCACGATAGACAGAGACGCTAGCTTCAATTTTCGGCATAACAAGGCGCGGCTTGAAATTTCGGAAGAACAAGCTTAACGTGTACCCAAAAAAAGACAATTTGCACCTCAACACGCACAACACACACACAAACACCATTTAGACTAGAGTAAGGTACACGTGCATTGCACGCATGAGATTTGGCAACCAAATTATGAATAAATACCACATTATAGCATGCAAGCTTTGAGTCATATATGCATGATGTAGATGTTCGTTTAATTCTTATAGTTCATTTCATTCAAAATCATCTAGTTTTTATAAGAAAGCTAATCTATTTTAAGATTCATGGAATTGTGCGTTGTAAGACATAAAGTAAAAACAAATAATGGCAAATCATGTAGAAAAACATTTGGGCAATTCTGATACGGAAGATTCTAGAACAAATAAGAAGTGCTTGTGTTTTGATGTTTGTGCATTATGCTTAAGTTCAACCATGGAGTCTTCTAGATTATACATGTGGCGAAATCTGGTGGAATCTAGATGATATCCAACGGCCAATAGTGCTCAAATTTGCCATCTTTGGACCTTCGGATTCGCCTCATCCAACGACCATCTTTCAAAGTTAAAGTTACCCGCACACAATATAAAAATATATAATATAATATATATAGGGGTATAGATATAGATATGTGATGCGAAAGCCGCCCATCATCTCCAATTAAGGTCATGCACGGATGCGACATGGGCAAATGATGTCTGCCATCGGTATCTCAAATTCAAATCAGTCTGACCTTGTTCAATGTGTATACATTACAACATGCTCGTTTCCAAAGCACACCGCGCAGATCTCCGTTATATTCATGCATGCATGGGTTTCAAACATCAGGATCTCTTATTCAAATATTTGAATTCAACTTTACATTGATTATGACCTCACCTATTCTTTTACACCCACACAGTAGTCTTCTCTTTATAATTGTACCACTAACTTTCTCTCGTGCATGCATGCACACACACTACCAGTCGGCATTATCTATCGCACGCATGCAATCTTTTTCTTCAGGTCGGTCTCCCATGAAGGCACACACCCACACACATCCCCCTCTCCATCATACCGGGCATTCTTTATCTCTCACGCGTGCATGCGCAACGATCGATGTTCCTCTATGTATGTGTGTATATAGCTAGGTCTTTCATTGTTTTCCACACAAACCGATCAATCGATATATCCAGTGAGGTCTCACCCTCTTTCCCACGTCCACATCGATCAATCTATACCTCTCTATATAGGATTAACATAAATAGCTAATACACCCACATTAATTATATATCCAACGTCCCCCTCTCATCATCCATGCCTTCCGCTTCATCTCTCAGACGCGTGCACAATGGCGAAGACAGGGGGCAGTAAGGGCCCTGCCCCCCCTAACATCACTATATATCGAGGCTAATATGAATGTGATCATTAGACAATTGCTGCTAAAAAGGTTTAATTTCATGAATTGACCCTCCTCGTAAAGGATTAGCAATGCTTGGCCCCCTAGCTCATTTATTTTTCATGGCTCCGCCACTGCGTGCAACAGCGCACGTGTTCGCCCCCTCTCTCTAAATATCGATCTCGCACTTGTGCATTCCTTCATAGTCTCCCTCCACTCGGCCCCTCGCACCATCTTCTAGCCCCCCACCGGATTTTGCCACATGTACAATCTAGCAGACTCCATGGTTGAACTTAAGCATAATGCACAAACCTCAAAACAACAGTGGTTCTCTTTTGTTCTAGAATCTTCCGTATCATAACTGCCCAAACTTTTTTTCTAGTTGAATTGCCATTATTTGTTTTTACTTTATGCTTTACAACGCACAATTCCATGAATCATAAAATAGATTAAGGGCTTCTTTGATTCAAAGGATTCTCAAAGGAATTTTGGAGGATTCTAATCATTAGGAATTTTTCCTATCTTGGTTGTTTGATTCGTAGGATTGTAAACCATAGGAATTTTTCCATATGATTCATTTGCACTAGATTTCATAGGAAACATCCCATCCACTCAAACCTCTTTGAAAGAATTCTGCGTTTTTTCTATGCACAATCAAACACTCGTACAATCCTGTAGGATTCAAGACGACATTCCACTATAATCCCATGTTTTTCCTATTCACGCGTTCTTAGCTTTTTTATAAAAACTAATTGATTTTGAATGAGATGAACTATAAGAATTAAACGAAGGGCTACATCACGCATATATGACTCAGAGCTTACATGCTATAGTGTGGTATTTATTCATAATTTGGTTGCAAAATCTGATGCGTGCAATGCACGTGTACCTTACTAGTACTTCGAGTATGTGCAAAACACGTAAATTAGAATACCAATGGCACGCTACACAGTGTCTCTCTTACAGTTCATGAAGCCACGTGGCACATGTGGAGGCGTTGTCGCGACCTCCTTGCGTGGATTGATCACAGTGACGTGCTGCTGGTTCCAGAAGAATGTACTCGTCCTCCCTGAGCCATACTGGCGGTACATGCACGAAGCGAAGATGTGCACGCACGCCACGCACGCACTCATTCCCTCGCACGCACACGCGGGTACACGGGCGGACGCAATTTTGTACCAAGATCCACCCCATGTGATAATTTGACGCGTGTAAAGTCGTTCACTTCATTGATGGTCAATTAATACAGCGCATGCAAATTGAGTGGACGTGAGGGCGGAAGAAAGACATTATTACTCCACTGCGCGCATGCGAGTAGTTAAATCGTGGGTTGCTAGTAGTACTTCCATTGGTCTCCTTCGTATTTTGTGCCAATTTTTGACAGTAACATAATATTTACGCATTTGAGCAGTGTAGTACTTGAAATTTATGTTCCGCTAAACTCATCGGGAGCCGTTTCGGGCCTCGAAACCAAAACCATCAATTAATCTTTACCTTGTTCCCATCACATTCGAAAGCCTGCTCACACCTACTAGTACGTACCAAACCTGAACGTGTTCCCACTATGCAGGTATTAGTACTACTAGTGCTAGTACTTAGGTTATAAAAAGGGGAACTACCTAACCGAAAATTACTCTACCTTTCCTCCTCATAAGTGCTTCTTCTTCGTCCGTCGTTGCCATGGCCGGTGAGCAGAGCTCTAGGTCGAGAACTACTCGTAACAAGGGAGCGGCAACCAAGGCTGCGGAAAAAAAAGAGGGCTCGCCGCCACGCAGAGACCTCGAAAGATCTCTCACGGGCAGGCGATGGCTCCCAGGAGCGCCCTAGCCGCGGAGGCGAACATGCCGAGCCGGCGGAGCTGGAGTCGTTATCCCTCGACGGCATGCCCGATCAGCTCAATAAGCACCTCAATAAGCAGAAGGAGTTCATCCAAGGCTTGACGGAGTTGCTGAAGGAGAGCCTCGACGACATGCCCGCTGAGCTCAATCAGCAGGGGGAGTTGACCGCCGGCTTGGTGATGCTGCTGAAGAAGAGCATTGCCTCGGAGAAGAAGGCGACCGGCGAAATCCTGCGACTTCAGGAGGACAAGGCGAAGCTCTGCCACGAGATCGACCTGTTGAAGGAGAAGAACGCCGGCTGGAAGAAGCTGCATGAGAATAGTAGTTCCTCGATGAAGATGCTGCAGGCCCTCGTCATGGAACAGAAGGAGGAGTTGGCGAAGCTCCGCATCGAGCACCCGGCTGCTGTCAAGGTACGTAATGCGGCCGTGGAACAGATGATGAAGGCTCGCGTCGAGAAATCCCGCGTCATGGACAGAATGAAGAAGATGGCGGAGGAGACGCGCAAGGAGATGGAGGTCGTGGAGGCGATGAAGAAGCAGTTACGACTCCGCGGCGAATTAGATCATTTGGGGTGATAATCTTCCTTCTTCTTTTGCTGCTGTGTTTCATCTTTTGCTTCGGGTGTTTCGCCGCACGTGTCACGTTCTCTGCGAGGCATGAATAGAACAATGGTTTTTGTTTTTTGAGGGAATGAATAGAACAATGCTAACAATGAGATGACTAGCAAATTAGATCATTTTTATCGCCATATGGCACTGGGCTGCCGTGTTTCGTGCTCCTCCGTCGCAGTACTACTCCAGTGGAAAACTTGAGTATACCGCACGGTTCTTTGCTCCTCCTCGATCAGGTCGTCGGCGCATTTATACGAGCAGTCAAATCACAAGGCCCCGCCTTCCAGCAGTAATGAGCCGTCAAATCACAAAGGCCCTCGCCTCTCGTGAAACCGACCAAGCTAGACTGCCCCGCCCTCTAGCCTTTTAAAAAATGTATACTTTTGTACAGCAGTAGTATCGATGGATTGCGCCATGGAGCAAAACTTGAAATAAAAAAAGGTGGTACATATAGAGAGCGCTCGTCGCCAAATTATGCATATAGTACTATTAAAAAGGCTAGTCACAATAATGGTGTCCAGCACAACCCACCCCTCAAATAAAACTAAGCACCCTGGAATTCTTTGACAAAACTAAGCACCCTGAAATTCTTTGACAACTAAACTGCTGGCTATATGATGTTGGCCATATATATTGTACGTATATAATGTGAAGAAACGAGTGGTAGTACTATACCAACTAAAAGATGAAATGTAAGAAATACTAGTATGTACTTACTGAAGAGTTAAAGTAACAAGAAGAAACATAACATAGTTCTGCTGGGGGCTCAGCACAACACACCCCTCAAATTAAATTAAGCACACCTGAAATTAAACTTTGCAACTATTCCGGTAGACACTGCATTAGAACCACCATGAGCAACGACACTGCCACCTTACTCGGAGTCCTCGTCCACGTCCTCGACTTCGTCCTTGTCCCTCTTCCTCTTGGCCGATACTTCTTTGCTTGAACCGCCAACTTGGCTGTTGCTCTTCATCCAACCCTTGTAGATATTGAAACAAAGGTAGCCATCCATTGCAGCGTACTGGATGTGGTCTATATCTAGTACATTCCGCTGCCATGCATGACGATGAAACGTGTATGGAGGTTTCTCCAGTTTACCGTACGAAGGATGAACCATGGCTCCTGCCAGGGTCAGCATTGAAGGCTGACGAGAGGACACCAGCCGATTCTTTTGGAGGTCGAAGGTGTTGCCTACAACGAGGCCTATCCGACGCAGGACTTCTTTGTCGTTACCAAAGTCTACAGTAACGAATTTGACTAGGTTGCTCTCGAGGAAGTCCTTAAAATCCTGGCACTCAACGTCGGCATGGCATATGTGGTAGACCAAGCATAAGTCATGCACGCAAACCTGGATCACGGCGGGCTTCTTCCTCTCTTCGTCCTTTAGATCCTTCTCTCGTCCCACGACTGTGGTGTACTCAACATCTAGCCCAGCGACCCACTCATCATCTGAGTCTTCGAACATGCGTCTGAAGCGAGAAAGGCATCCTTTCACCGTCGCGGAAGAACGGGTGTAGATGACGTCGAACTCATCGCCGGTGATGGTTCTAACCTTGTACTCACCGCCGATCGGGGAGATTTGGGACGCCATGGATTTGGGAGGAGGGTTAGGATTAGTGGAACTGCCGTAATGTGAATGGACGGGACGACTAGGAGCGAACCGCCGTAGTATTAAAGGACGTGCGGGGACGAGTAGGAGCGAACTGCCAGCGTGCGAACGGCAGGGTAGTGGCTTTCCATTCTCCCATGATACGGGCTTCCGAGAGCCCTTGGATCGGAGATCGAACGGTTGCATGGCGTGATTCTAGACCTATGGGTGAATATCCTATCCTGGAGGGTTATTCTGCAAATTTTCAGCAACTTAGCATGCGACCGTTTGATCTCAGATCCAAGGGCTGCCAGCAGCCCGTATCATGGTCGCGCCTACCACGACCGTCGCGTCGCTCGCGTGGTCGCGCCCTTGGAGATTTAACACGGTGCGTTAGGCTATCTGATGTTGGCATGTCATACATAGTCATCACTTAGTCACTCATACTACAACAAGGTTGGCTATAAGGTTGGCTATAGTGTATTTTTTACTCCTCTCTATCTCTTTCTTCGTACTCCCTCCGTCCCATAATATAAGAACGTTTTTGACACTAGCTAGTGTAGTGTCAAAAACGTTCTTATATAATGGGACACAGGGAGTACTAGTATTTATTGCATTTGCCAAGGAGTGACCTCTTCCAATGAAATGGTGTTGCTAAGTTTGCTTCATTTAATTAGCTATAGACTCAAAATTGTCTTTTCACCTAGGTACACGCGCTTAGCACCGTTTCTTCCTTGGGTCACCAAACTAGTCTCTCTCTTCTTGATTAACTTGCCACATCAGACTTTATGCCTATGTGGCAAGCTTAAGCACCTGTAGGAGCCAGTAAGTACAATAGTGCGCTTTACATGGCATTTTTGCATATGTGGAGGAAAGAGAGGCAAGGAAAAAGTGGAGAAGTGGGCTCTCATGCAAGAGCCAGCCTCTACTACTACATGGTGGAGCATTGGGAGAGGCACCTGTATGGAGGTGATCAGGAATCGGGAGACTCACGCCGGTCGTAGCGCCGCAGTTAAAATGATAATGGCATGTCAAATCACGGGGCCCCACCTGTCCAGCAGTAACTCGCTGTCAAATCACACAAGCCTATGTTTGTAGCAGCCTACTCCCTCATCTTCTCGCGTCTCTGTCGAACCGACTAGGCGGAACTGTCCCGCCGCCTACCGGGCAGGAAAAGCCCTGCCCTCGACTTTTAAATAGTATACAGTATACTAATTTTGTATCCATGGATTGTGCCCACGCCATGGAGCAAAGCGTATAGAAAATGGCGGTACACATGTACGGAGTATACAACACGCACGTCGCGTTCGCGTCGCACCCCAGACGGTCGGTCGGTCTGGCACGCTGCTCTCCGAATGGAATGCGCGTCATATTGCGTTCGCACACACATGTGGGACGGCAATTGAGAACCGACCATAGGCACACTCCCCGGCCCCGCAAGTCGGGTGACTTAATAGAAGAGGAAGACGAGCGATAGTACTAGAGAAGTGTTGTACTATGTTGGTGCCTGGACGATCCCTGCAAGACACAGAAGATCAGTTCATCCATGCATGTGACCAGACTCCAGTAGACACGCCTGGATTGGCTATCGTCTACATATCGTGCAGGCTGTGTTGTACATGGCTGTAGTTGTGGTGAGAAATCTAAAAAAAGGTCTTTTGTCATCTCGCAAAATTATGTGTCATGTGCTTCGGATCACTACGAGGGTTAAACAGCGACAACCGAGTTGGGCTAGTCATTGGGGGCACATGCACGAACAGTGACTACTCGGCTGCCATCTACGTCAAACTGGCTATGTTAATTAGGACATCTATCAACGGACCCCTTTTCTACGAGTTTCTCTTTAATTTGAGCTTTGTTCCTCGTCTAGTTTGTCCGTCAGGATTCATGTTGTCTCCTTTGGGCAGTGACGTTATGATTTCTTGTCATGTGGCATTTTTTGTGTTATATGTTATAATCCGGCGCTTCAGATCAAAATGACGACAACTGTGCCTCCGGGCCACGTGCATGAAGACTTCTCAACAGTCATTGACAAGGTCAAGCCGGCTCCGGCAGACAAAAGAAAACTAAGTACTACTCCACTATATAGGCAGGAGCCTCCGCGCTTGCTTGCTAGTGTTGCTCTCTTCACACCGTCTCGGCCTCTCCAGATCTAAACACGACAGCGATGGCCACACACTCTCTCTCTCTGCTCACCGCTGGTCACAGATCCAGCCGGATCCTCTCCGCTGGGGAAGGTGAGAAGGTGCAACGTTCACGCAGTCGTCCTCGGCGACGGCTCTTACCCACTGCTGGGCACGCCCCGATCAGCCTGCCTTGCCGTTCTCTCCCAAGCACCACTGATGAGGGAGGGCCTCCGACCTCTTCTTCCTCGCTGCCGTAGTGTGGGCAGATCCGGCCTCCCGCCACCCACCTAGCGACATCCTGGCGACCATCAGGTATAACTTCCTTTGAAACCGGCCTTGCTCTACTTGCCGAGCTCCTGACGTCGCTGCATTTGTAACTTTTACTATTTCTCAGGCCCCCTCATAGATAGGATCGATCGGCTGTTCGAAAACCACCTAGGTTTTTAAGTTTAAGAGGTAAAACTAGTTCATGCACTCGAATCTAGTACTACTTGGTTCAAACAAGGAAGAAAGGGGGTGGGGGTGGGGGAGGATTTTTTACCTGAATCTAGGACTTGGTCGAAAGAGGAAATAATGGGGGCGAAAAGTAGCAGAGACTGGCTCTCCAACTGGTCTCTAGGTCTAATAGGGAAATAAAGGGAAACACAGTACAAACTCAATATAAACCCGATCTATTGGTTGAAAAAAGGAAAGAAAGTGGGGACTGGGGGACAAGTCAACAGAGTAAGTCCAGCACTAGATTTGCTAGCCTCACAAAGTATAAGGTGGCAATACCGAACAAAAATAGGACCAACCCAGATATCCTGTTCTGATGTTTGTTGCCCGAGCCACTCTTATGTAATGCCACTGGTAAAATGTAGCAGTCGCACTGTTAAAAGTAAGGACACGTTAAACCAATGTTGTTTTCAATGTAATGCCTCCAGTAATATGAATCAATGGCACTTCTTTACATGTCCTGCTAAAATATCCCATTAAGACAAGTTGGTTCTTTTCGTTAGAAATGCAACTGTCCTGGTCCGCCTAATCTCCCGTGCCCAAAGTAATGTCGTATTTAACGGTTGTCATAGTTAATCCTGATGCCCACACTAATATCTAGCAATGCCACTGCTTTAGAAATTGCTACTGTCCTTGTAGGATTGCCATTCAGATAAGGAACATGCTTCTTTTCATTTGATGCATGTTTCATCACGTGTTACTTGTTAGTCACCCTCCTTTCCACCTTTTTTGTGCAAATAGAGATATACATTTCACGCTCGATCTTAGTTGAACTGCACAAATGATATCCAAATTATAGTTGAGCATTCCAGGAGCTTCACAACCAACCTTGATGTTGCTCAATTTTATTGCAACTAATGAAGAAGAAGCTCTGTGGGTTTCGTTTTCTGATGAAAATGGAACCGGGGCTAGAGCCCTTTCCTTAAAAATTTTTGAAGAAGAAGCTGCTAGCTCACGGGACATTGCTTCATTTTAGGTGAACTGCACCAAAAGGTCCCATGAATTGAATCATCCATGTTGATGACTGAAAGAGCCAGCTTCAGCATCCCAGTCTAAGCACCCCCGGCCTCCATCCTTGCGACGCATGGTACACCTCATTTGCCACCTGCTCGACCCTAGTGTCACTGATAAAATGAAGTAATAATACAGTTAAAATAGAGCGAGTGTCATCTCTATCATTTCATTTCCAATGTAGATAAAGAAAGTGCTTCTCTTTGTTAAAGTATGTTTCATCAACTAGTTCCATTGTTAATGTTTAAGCGTTTCTGCAAACTGGGGTGCTTAATTTTAGTTGATATGTGCAAAAATAGAGATTTGAATGTCTCAAGGCGTCTCCTTGTACTACTGTTGTACACTGATGTTCATCACTGGCAGAAGGTGTATCTGGGAGACTTGGGACGATGTCCAGTATGAGGCGTACCGTATGAGGCGTCGCAGGGCCCATCTCGCCCTCGCAGCATGGCATACTATCGCAATATTTTCTTCTATTTATTTTGTGTGTTTGATCAACTAGTGCCACTATAATGTAATCATGCTTTTTCATTATCTGTGCAAACAGGGTTATTCAGCTGCATTTTGGTGGAACTGCACAAATGTACATATGGAACCAGCATATATGCAGAGTGCGAGGTGTGCCAAGTAAAAATTATCGACACCAACCATGCTGCATGCACGCATTGGCATCCACCACAACCAGTGGGATGTGTGGCGCTCTCTATGGACGGATCTTTCTCGGCAGCAAATCCTCTAACCAAATACTAGTAGCTTATATTGGCAGTTCTTTAGGGAGTACTCTTTTTTGAAAGAAGCACCAATCTATTTTTCTTTATTTGTACACTGTGTCACAACTTTGACCCAAAGGTCCAGAGATATTTTAGGGTGATTGGCGTAGTACTCGGAGACTGATTGTAAGCATGATTTTCATTAGCTGTCATAGTGATTGTAAGCATGAGCAGGTGGAAGATTAGGTTAGTGCGAAGCTTAACTTAAACCCTACCACCACCGTTGAAACGAGGCGAGCGTCGAGGGAACCATGGAGAACCTCGGGGAAGCGATGTCGTGCCATCCGGCCTCCTCTTGCGGTGGGAGAACGAATACTCCTGTGGCTCCGGCTGGCTCTGTACCCTCACGAACGGCACACCATACTTGATCGATTCGTTATCCTCTAGGTGCTTGACCTTCGACCTGTACACCCACCACCTCCGCCTGCCTGTCGCCTCGGGCGAATCTGTCTTCTCCATCGCCCATAGGAGATACTCGATGAACTCGGAGCACTACGGCGTGATTGCCACCAAGGAGTACATGTACATCGCCGCCCTCATCACCGTCGTCTCACTCTTTCGCATACATTGCCACATGGCCCGCACCATCCTCGAAATCTCCCACTCATTGTCAAACCAACTAAGGATCTCCTTCAACCTGGCTAACTTTGCCTAGTCACCGCCGGCGATCTGCCTGATTCGCTGCTGCGTCCTCTCCATAGATGTCATTCTGAGTGGTCCGGTGCTAGCTTTGGAAGATGGGAGGAGAGACGGTGGTCTTGCAATAGAGAAGAGGGAGAGGAGAGGAGGTGGTTTGTGAATGGAGATGATGGAGAGGAGAGGAGGTGGTTTTGCAATGGAGAGAAGATCAGAAGAGGGAGAGGCGAGAT
>NC_057807.1:133114929-133119949 GCF_018294505.1 Triticum aestivum | reverse complement strand
GGTTTTGGAATGGAGATGATGGAGAGGAGAGGAGGTGGTTTTGCAATGGAGAAGATAAGAAGAGGGAGAGGCGAGACGGTGGTTTTGGAATGGAGATGATGGGGAGGAGAGGAGGTGGTTTTGCAATGGAGAAGATCAGTAGAGGGAGAGGCGAGATGGTGGTTTTGGAATGGAGATGATGGAGAGGAGAGGAGGTGGTTTTGCAATGGAGAAGAGGGAGAGGAGTGTGCGGCAGCGATTTAGGATTGGGCGAGACGGCCGGCGCGCTGTGATTGGATCAAAATCAAAATCAATTTACCTTTCAATTAGGAAAGCGACCCCACATTAACTAGTCTCCCATTTATTCTCGGTCATAATTAACCATGATTTTCGCACATAAAATATATGTTATACGTTGCAAAAATAATATAATTTGAAAGTACATTCAGATACGAAACAAACGATACAATTTTTGGTGACATGCATTCACATTTTGCTTGTCACATACAGTACGTGGTCAAACTTTGACCCAAAATACGCAAAACAGCAAAAAAATACTTCCAAGACCAGTGCCGCTCTTTCGCTCTTCTCCTGTTCCAATCTAAATCCACCGCCGCTCCTCTCCTGTTCCAATCTAAATCCAGCGCCGCTCCTCTCCTCTTCCATTTCAAAACCACCGCCCCTCCTCTCCTATTCCTGTCCAAAACCTGCGTCGCTCCTCCCCCATTCTAATCCAAAACCAGCGCCGCTCCTCTCCTCTTCCATTAAAAAACCACCGCCGGCGAGTGAAGGTGTTGTGGAGAAGTAGATCGATGGAGGAGTACAACTGATACGTGAGGATCGCAGACGGCGACCCTGTGAAGCTAGCTAGGATGTTGGAGATACAGTCTTGGTTTGACAACAAGGACCAACTAGCGGCGACGGTGACATCCATGGCCAAATATCTGCAACAGAGAGAAAAGGTGGCGATACTCCCGGAGGGAGTCGCGCCGGAGTACATAGAGCTGCTCCTCTGGGCCATGGAGCAAACAGATTCACCGAATCCGATCGTGAGGGAGCGGTGGTGGGAGTATCGATCCCAGATGGAGCATCCACCAGAGATTGAAGGATCGAGCATCTACAGGGTGCCGTTTGTGACGGTGTCCTGCCTGAGCGAGCCGGTGGAGTCTTCGTCGACCGAACCCAACTGCAAGAGGAGAAAAGCAGTTGGCCCGACGACGCTTCCCCGCCATCGTCTCCCTCGCCGTTCACATCGTCTCACGGGGCGGCTGTCTGCCGCCGAGGAATAGGAGGGGACTGCCCCCTAGCCCAATAGTCGGGCAGGTTGTGAATTGTCAGGAGGAGCTTAGGGCTGTAAGTATTTGCAGGTTGTGAATTGTGATTTGTGTTGTGTATTTTGAGAGTACTTTCAGATATGAATGTCTTTTGAATTTCAGATTTGCAGTATTGAGCATATGAAGAATTTTATGAATTCTAGAGATCTATTTTTAGCACTTAAAAAAATGTAGTTTCAAAGGAGTATAAAAGTGCAGACGAGAAGAAACTGCAAGTTTCAGTTTCAGATAAGAAACTGCAAGTTTAGTTTCAGATAAGAAACTGCAACTTTCAGAGGCAGAGCATTTATATTAACACGGCCTTTTCAAACAGGGTTAACATCATGTTGGAAATTTTATTCGTGGTCGAAAATGGAACTACCAGCCAGTTAACATCATGCTGATCAACATTCATGCATAGCACATCTTCATATGATGCACAGTCAAAATGCCCACACAATGTTGAGTGTGCGAAACACAGAGAAAACGAGAGACGGAGTTTTGGCAAGTGTTGGACGTGGTTTTGGGCTGCGTCGTCTAGGCTTTCATTTTTAACATGCGCAGCCCACGACCTCGGATGGGAGGGCCTGTTTGTATTTTCTTAGGGCCATCATGTATCGACCGGCCTATGGACCTCCCATCCGAGGTTTTATTTTTGGCAGCCCAATTTATGTATTTTTTTGAAGAAAACGCAGCGGTCTGTTCTATTTTTCTATATAAGAATAGGAATGCCAGGTACAACTTATATTTCCCTTTTAACTATATTATATGTATTTAAATTATTTTATATGTTATTATATATTATTTTTATTGTCATTATATATTTAACAGATACTTACATATGTAATAAAACAATATCCCACATCTTATTAACTTATAAAAATAATTCCTTAACAAATAAAATCCTGGATTGTTTTGGCACGAAAATCCTAGTGATTGTGTACAAAAGCTTGGTAAGATTTAAGGACGAATGTAATAATATCACTTATTATTTAAATATATTTATAACAAAATGCTCAGCCCTTTTTTATTTTTTGATAACATTGCTGGCCCAACCCAACATTATAATTAGAATAAGCCCAGCAAAATCGTGTATCTAGATAAAGTGCAAATGGCCTGTAATTTTTTAGGAAATAAAATAAATGGGCCACATGAAAGCAACATTAATTGTTCATGCAGCCCAGCTAATGGCTGTAATTCTAAAAAAAGATCAAATTGATTGTAAATTCTACCGCGCAAAAAAAAGACTGTAAATTCTGAAAAAATGGGTTGAATACGTGCCACATTTTTGGAGGCTGAAATGTGGGCCAATAGGTCGAAGCCAGCGCAAGTCGTTGTAAATTTAGTCAACAAATGATTCTGACATGTTAGCCGTTGGATTTACATGTGGGCCAATAGGTCGAAGCCAGCGCAACTCTCGTCTTCTTCCTCCAGCGCTGCCGGGACCACCTCCCGCCTCCTACTACTAGCAGCTCTGCTTAGCACGCTTCGCTATGAAGCGCTACTCCACCGTTGGCCAGGCCATCCCTCCAACCCTCCACACCTCCTATTCTTCTCCACCGACTGCCGAACCACACCGCACTAGAACCAGTTAACCCTCGTACACCTCTCCGTCTCCGACTCTACTCCCGCGTCTTCCCATCTCCGGCTTGTTGTTGTCCGGGGCCTCGCCATCGTCCACCACCTTGGATGAGCTCGGCGCGGCGTGGTCAACATGGTCAACGAACGACACCATCGGAAGTAGGTTGTGCGTGGAGAGGCTGACAGCTGGGTCCACGGCCGCACACAAGGAAATGCCTCCTTATTACGCACAAAATGATGATTCCTCCACCTGACATCTGGGACCCACCGGAAGGGCCTCTGTATTTCGCGAAAAAAATGTGCCCCCCGCTGACTTGTCGGACCCACCAGCTATCTTCGCGCGCAAGGAAGTGCCTCCTTATTACGCACAAAAAAATGAATACTCCCCCTGCCAGCTGGAACCCAGCATACTGGGAGGCTGACTTGTGGGCCTACCAAGTTGACGGGGACGGAGGGCTTTGTCAGCTTAGTCAATATGAATGATTCTAGCTCCTGTTACCGTACGATGTTCATCCAACGGTTGTAGTGCTTCTTCAACCTCTGGTCTTCTTGCTCCAGCCGCCCAAACCAGCGCCGGTCGTGCCGCGTGCTCCTGCCTCCCATGGCCGGCTGTGATGCCGCGGAGGCCTCACCGCCCCCTACTACTCCCACCGTTGGCCAGGCCATCCCTCTACTCACCCACACCCCCCTGTTAATCTACGGCGACAGCAGCCTCACACCGGAGCCGAACCAGTGAACCCTCATACTCCTCTTCGCGTGGGCATCCACTGCTGCGTCTTCCCCGACTTCGAGTCGTCCCCTTCCTAGGCCTCGCTGTCGTTCACTGCCGTGGTGCTCTCGGCACGGTGTGGTCAACGTGGTCAAGGAACGACTTCCATCGGACATGGACTGTACGTGGAGAGGCTGACAGCTGGGTCCACGGCCGCAGCAAGGAAGAGCCTCCTTATTACATGGAAAATAATGATTCCTCCACCTGACAGCGGGGACCCACCGGACGGGCCACCGTATTTCGTGAAAAAAAGTTTCCCCTGACTGCTGGGACCCACAAGCTACATCTTCGCACGCAAGGAAGTGCGTCCGGGCAAAAAAAACAATTCGCCCCCCGACTGCTGGGACCCACCAGCTACATCTTCGCATGCAAAGGAAGTGCATCTGGGCAAAAAAACGATTCGCCCCTCTGACTGCTGGGACCCACCAGCTACATTTTTGCACGCAAGGAACTACCTGACAGTCGGGACCCACCTGGTCGAAGCGTACGTAGCGTTGTCATTCTGGTCGTGAACTTGTACGTACATATATACTGGTTCATGTAGAGGCGCGCACGTGTCATAGTAGAGGCGCGTACGTGTCGTAGTAGAGGTGCGCACGTAGCATGTACACGTACGTACAGCGGCCAGGGTGCAAGCAAGAAAATATGGCCACGTATGTGTACATACGGGCGGGGTCTCGAACGTCTAGTCGCGCATACGTACGGCGAGGGCTCGTGTTCATAGGGAGGCAACGGAATGCGTCGTGTTCATGGGGAGGCAACGAAATGCGTCGTGTTCATGGAGAGGCAACGGAATGCGTCGTGTTCATTGGGAGGCAACGGAACGCGTGGGAGCCAACCGGCTTGGACAGAACCGGCGATGGAAACGAGGCCTGGCGTATCGCAGAACGCAGGAAACGGACCTCCTACGGTCGAAATGGGGGTCCTGTTGATCGGGAGGGGTGTGGCGTACCGCAAAACGGACGAAACAGACTTGTGTTGGAGCACTACGGTCGAAACGGGGGTCCTGTTCATCGGGAGAGGTGTGGCGTACCACAAAACGGATGAAACGGACTTGTGTTGGAGCGCTACGGTCGAAACGGGGGGAGGGGTGTGGTGTAACGCAAAACGGGACTCCAGAGGATACTGTTCATCTCCACCGTTGACCTCCTCTAGCCTCCACGGGCTACCGTCGACCTCCTCCAGCCTCCACGGGCTCATGTTCATCCAGCCTCCACTGCGCGCTACTCCACCAGCTACTATTCAACCATCCCTCCATGGGCACCCCTCCACTGTCTACTGTTCATCCAGCCCTCCACACCACGGGGTCCTGTTCAACCACCCCTCCACGGCCACCCCTCCACCGTCTACTGTTCATCCAGCCCTCCACACCACGGGT
>NC_057807.1:133109459-133114609 GCF_018294505.1 Triticum aestivum | reverse complement strand
CATCCTAGAGGCAGCATCGATCGGCTTCAGTTAGCAGCAGTAGCGAAGGAATCGCTCCATCGGGTTCAGTTAACAGCCATCGATCGATCGCTCTGGTTCAGTAACGCGTAGCCTGCAGTGCAATCGCTCGGGTTCAGTTAGAGCCCAACGCCTCGCCTAGCTTCAGTTAGAGCCAACGCCTCGCACACACGCGCGTACCTGTATGAGAGAAACGCGCATCGCTCTCCCACCGTAACCGGCAACTCCCCGAAATTTTCCTCCCCCTCGCTTCTACTACGGTTTTTTCTGTCATGGACGGCCCAAAGAATGTCATGCAGCTGCGTCTCCGGCCTGCCCAGGACGAAAAGCCCATTTTCTGTCATGAATTTTTGTCATAGAAGTAGGAGCCCACCACATCTATGATGATACCGGGTTTTGTCACAATTATCGTCATAGAAGTGTCATATGTATGACAGAAAAAAATTCATTCAGCCCAAAATGTCACGGATGTGTCTTTTTTTTGTAGGGATGGGTACTCCAAGATAATTAGCTAAACGAGTTGAATAAATCCCACCAAATAAATCTACATCTTTAGCATTAAGATGTAACCTCCTCACAATAATAGCCCCAAGTTATAATGCTTATCACCTAACACTGCACACTTGAGGGCACTAAGATCTGGAACGCAAAGGTGGGAATGCTCATGCTTACCATTAACGCATCTACCTATAAAGAGTGCAAAATAATGTATGGCAGGAAAGTGAATGCTCCCTATGGTAGCTTGTGTGATATTTCTAGTTTCTCCCACAGTCATGCTAGCAAGGAAATCATTGTATTCAGATTTGTGAGGCTTACTGTGAAGGCCCCATTGAGGGATTTTGCAAGCAGTATTAAAATCCTCAAGGTCCATGGTATATGATTCATCATAAAGATCAAATATGATAGTATGGTTATTGCGCTTGGATGAAAATTCAAACCTCCGCACAAAGGAATCAGTGAGGTAATAGTATTGTCGGCACTTATATGACACGAAGTCCTCAAGGCCGACATTTTGTATGTATGCATCAAACTCATCCTTGAAACCTGCATGAACCATGAATGCATCTGACGGACATTCACAAGGCCGCACTTGAGCTTCCCTTGGTGGTTCAAGGTCCGGCTCACGTATCGCGAGCCTCGGTGCTTGCTTCCTCGAAGAACCACCTTGGTACATTTTCCTAGACGTTTTTCTTCCTCTGAAAAATTTCAGGAATTTTTTAGAGACTCAAAATAAAAGTGAACCAAACTCAACAAAATTGATAGCAACTACTCCTACAAGTGCCTAGAAGCTATATCATGCATCAAAACTACTTTGGACCATATAAATTTGACATGCAAGCTCAAGAACAGGGTCACCATACCTGCAAAAATTTGCAATAAATAAAGCGCTAGAACAAAAACTAATTGGATCATTGGAGGAGTCACATACGAAAGAACAATCCCCCAATACAGTTTTGCAAATGGAGCTTTGCACAAGGAGATCAAAAAATGGCAGCAAAATGAGCTGAACACGGGTTTGAGCTACGGGATGATTTAGTTTTGGAGAAAGACGAAGTGGATGGGTGCTATAATAAGTGGAGGGGACCCACATGGGATCCACAATGTTGGGGGACGCACCCAGGGGAGTAGGGCGCGCCCTCCAGCCTTGTGGACCACGGGTGCACCCCCCTAGTGCATGTTCAGTGCCAGAAATTCTAAAATATTCTATAAAAATCATACTGAATTTTTAGGGCATTTGGAGAACTTTTATTTTTGGGACATATTTTATTTCACGAATAATTCCGAAAATAGACAGAAAATACTATTTTTCCTTTATTTATTCTAAACAACAGAAAGTAAAAAGTAGGTACAGAAAGTTTTGCTCTCTAAATTCATCCATCTCATGCGCATCAAAAGGAATCCATTAACAAGGTTGATCAAGTCTTATTAACAAACTTCTTCCGAATGACATGAAACCGGAGAACTTTCGAATAACACTAGGTTACCTCAATGGGGATATGCATGTCCCCAACAATAAGAATATCATATTTCTTTTTGACACTAGGAAGAGGGAATTCAAAACCTCCAATAGTAATAGTTTAAATTTTTCCAATAGAATTGATACTATGAACTTAAGGTTGTTTCTTCGGAAAGTGTACTGTATGATCATTACCATTAACATGAAGAGTGACATTGCCTTTGTTGCAATCAATAACAACCCCTTCAATATTCAAAAAGGGTCTACCAAGGATGATCGACATATTGTCGTCCTCGGGAATATTAAGAATAACAAAGTCCATTAAGATAGTAACATTTGCAACCACAACAGGCACATCCTCACAAATACTGATGGGTATAGCAGTTGATTTATCAGCCATTTGCAAAGAAATTTTAGTAGGTGTCAACTTATTCAATTCAAGTCTACGATATAAAGAGAAAGGCATAACACTAACACCGGCTCCAAGACCACATAAAGCAGTTTTAACATTTTTACTTTTAATGGAGCATGGTATAGTTGGTATTCATGGATCTCCAAGTTTCTTTGGTATTCCACCCTTAAAAGTATAATTAGCAAGCATGGTGGAAATTTCAGCTTCCGGTACCTTTCTATTATTTGTAATAATATCTTTCATATACTTAGCATTAGGAGGCATTTTAAGCATATCAGTCAAACACATATGCAAAAAGATAGGTCTAATCATTTCAGCAAAGCGCTCAAAATCCTCATCATCCTTTTTCTTGGATGGTTTAGGAGGAAAGGGCATGGGTTTCTTAAACCATGGTTATCTTTCTTTACCATGTTTCCTAGCAATAAAATCTGTCTTATCATAACATTGATTCTTTGATTGTGGGCTATCAAGATCAACAACAGGTTCAATATCTACATCATTCATTGCTAGGTTGAGCATCAGCATGAACATCATCATTAACATTATCACTAGGTTCATGTTCATCACCAGATTGTGTCTCAGCATCAGAAATAGAAATATTATTGAGACTCTAAGGTGTATCTATAACAGGTTCACTACAAGCATGCAAAGTCCTATCAGTTTTCTTTTTCTTTGTATTACCAGGACTAGATGCATCAGTATTAACTCTCTAAGAATCTTGCTCAACTCTGTTAGGATGGTGTAGCGACCCGACTTCAGATGGTCAAGTCTCTGTCCTCAGGTGTCATCCCTGGATCAGTAATGCTGACACCACACAGTACTTTGAAGGATTTATAACAGAGTAGCAATCACACACTTATTACATCGAATGTCTCAAAAGAGAACTTATTACAATAATATGGCTTAAGGCCATCTAATGTGATAACAGCGGAAGGCTTGGAAGATAAAGTGAGTCCATCAACTCCAACGGAATAACTGAGCTGCACGGCAACGACCTACGAACCTTACTCCTCGTCTGAAAAGTCTGCAACATAATACGTTGCAGCCCAAGAACGGGTCAGCACATGGAATATGCTGGCAATGTAACACAAAAGAGCAATAACAGAATAATGCTACCACTACATGCATATTTGGCTGGTGGAAAGCTCTATGGTTACAATTTTGCGAAAAGCCAATTTTTCCCTACTACAAAGGAATCAATTTAATTTTTAACTATCATGGTGGTTGAAACATCATTGGAGAAGGTAACCCCAACTCAATGATCCCAATTAAAATAGTTAACAACCCAATCAATATTAATTTAAGAGTGTTGAGATACATGCGAATACTCAAGTACTAGATACTCAGAATTGTCCATAACCGGGACACGGCTAACCATGATTAGATTGTACACTCTGCAGAGGTTTGCACACTTTTCCCCGCAAGACTCGATCGCCTCCGTTGATTCTTGCACTGCATGGTGTTTGAGAGACGAATGACCGAGACACAGTCTTTCGGAAGCATTAACTCTCTACTCCGGGCAGACCATACCAAACCTACAAACCCACTACCTGCTGATCCACCTCTTCAAGAGCTTCATGCAACTTACTCAACTATGCTAGAGCCCATAATAGCTTGCGGCTGCACATGGAAGTTTCTAGCATGAATAGACTCAGTTCCCTTTGAGCCTAGGTGGCGGTCCATAGGAGAATCACACGGTAACCCCGGGATTTCCAAAAAAAATAAAACAGGCAATCACTGGTAACCCCAGGTGCCTCAATCCACCCAGATGTGTATTAAAGTTGCCACCTTAAGTAAACCATTAATTAACAATCTCACATCTGTCATGGATATCACTCAAACCCAATCCACGTCTACGAGCATAGCATGGCAATATAAGCATAACGTAGAAGTAACTCCCAAGGGTTTGATAATAAAACAGGACCATAGGTTCTACCTCATCAACTACTTCCCAATACCCACATGTTAAAGGCATCCTAATCATGCAATGTTTGAGGATTGAAACTAATGCATAAAAACTGGGTATGAAAAGAGTATGATCAATGTGTTACTTCCCTTGCCGACGATCCGGGAATCCTAGCGACTCGTAGTAACACGCTTCGCACTCCGGGAATTCTATCGCAAGCAAACAATAACATACAGAAGCAACAATCAAAGATGCACAAGTAGAACTCCAAATAAAAGAGTTTGACCGGAGAGTTCAACTTAAGAACTCCGGTTTGCAAAAAGAATCAAATCAAACGAAGCAACAAAACTCAAACGGCAAAGAAAACAACTTTGTTTTGCTAATCTGGATCTAAGTCAAATTTTTACAGAAGAAAAATCTTGTTTGAGTTGTTTATTCATAAAGAGGGTTTCGAGATGAAACTCCAGGCGCTTGAATCGCCTGATTCCGATAAACGAGCGAAAAGATAAACAGGTTTGAACATCGGATCAGAAATCGCGATCAGAATAATCGCGGAATAAATCCGATAAAAATAAAAGCGACGAACTGCTAAACGAACGAACGTTCGTTAACAGAAATTAAACAGTGAACACGTTCGTTAAAACGAACGGACGAACGGACGTTCGCTAAGTAAATAAACCGACGAAATAAACCGATCTATATAAAAATGATCTAGGGTTTTAAAAAAAACTGAAGGGTTTTCTAAAAATACCGGCGGCGGGGTCAGGTACCTCCGGCGAGGCTCGTCCGGCGGGGCGGCGGCTCCGGTGGGGCTCGGGTGGCTGCGGGGTGGTGGCTGGAGGCGGCGGTGACGCGGG
>NC_057807.1:133100912-133109162 GCF_018294505.1 Triticum aestivum | reverse complement strand
GGCGGATCGGGGCTCGAGGCGGCTCGGGCTCCGGCGGCGGCGGCGGGTGGCGGGTGGTGGCGTGGCGGCGGGGGCGGTGGCTTAAATAGGAGTGCGGGGCGGGCGGATTGGGGAAGGGGGCGCCCAGGGGTGGAGTCCGGCTCGGACTCGCCCTCGGCGTCCGTGCCAAGCACGGCGGCGGCACGGGGAAGGCGGCGGCGCGAGGCTGGGCCGGCCTGCTCGGCTGGGCCTTCGGCCCAGTCGGGCACTAGGTGTTTTTTTAAACATTCCCCCCAAAGAAAAATTCCTAGAAAAATAAATAAAAATCTAAAAATTCCAAAACAAGTTTTCTCCGTCTAAATAAAGTATTTAGAACAAGATGAACTTTTCTTGGCCCCTAAAATGCAATTTTAAATCATGCAACATTTTTCTAGGAGCAATAAAATCCTGAATAAACTCAAATAAAAATCCAAAAATGATTTTAACATTTTTCCTCCGATATTCCAATTATTTTGGAGAAGTCATATTATCTCCCCTCATTTATTATTTTTAAATGAAATATTTTTCCGGAGAGAAAATAATTAAAATCAATCCTCGTCTTCAATATTTGATAGAAATTTCAAATATGAAAATTAGAAAATCCCCAAACTCTCTCCGAAGGTCCTTGAGTTGCTTAGGATTTCGAGGATTGCAAACGAAAAATCAATAAAATATGATATGCATGGATGATCTATGAATAACATGCCAAATTGGAAATTTGGGATGTTACAAACCTACCCCCCTTAAGATGAATCTCGCCCTCGAGATTCGGGTTGGCTAGAAAATAGGTGCGGATGGTCCTTGCGGATATCCTCCTCTCGCTCCCAGGTGGCTTCCTCCTCAGTATGATGACTCCACTGAACTTTGCAAAACTTGATCACCTTGTTGCGAGTGACTCGACTATCAAACTCAAGAATCTTAACTGGCTTCTCCTCATAAGTCAGATTATTATCCAGCTGAATCGTCTCCAAAGGTACTGTATCATTCAACGGTATATCGGCCATCTCAGCATGGCACTTCTTCAGCTGTGATACGTGGAATACATCGTGAACTCCTGACAATCCTTCTGGTAATTCCAGCTTGTAGGCAACTTCTCCCATCCGTTCCAAAATACGATACGGTCCTACAAATCTCGGGGCTAACTTTCCCTTAACTCCAAAATGTTTTACTCCTCTCAAGGGTGATACTCGTAGATAGGCTCTGTCTCCAACTTCATAGGTTACTTCCTTGCGTTTTGAATCTGCGTAACTCTTCTGTCTGGACTGAGCAATCTTTAGTCTGTCTCTGATCAGTTTAACCTTCTCCTCTGATTCTTTGATCAAATCTGGTCCAAACAACTGACGGTATCCTACCTCGTCCCACATCAATGGTGTTCTACATCTGCGTCCATACAGAGCTCCGAATGGTGCCATCTTCAAACTGGACTGGTAACTGTTGTTCTAAGAAAACTCTGCGTATGGCAAATTATCATCCCAACTAGATCCATAATCTAGCGCACAGGCTCTCAACATGTCCTCCAAAATCTGATTGACTCTCTCTGTCTGCCCATCTGTCTGCGGGTGAAAAGCTGTACTAAACTCCAATCGGGTTCCCAAAGTCTGGTGTAGCTGATGCCAAAACTTTGAAGTAAACTGGGTTCCTCTATCTGATATGATGCTCCTCGGAACTCCATGTAAACATACGATCCTGGTCATATATGTCTTGGCCAACTTCGCACTTGTATATGTTGTTTTCACCGGGATGAAATGAGCTACCTTAGTCAATCGATCCACAACTACCCATATAGAATCATATCCTGCCTTGGTTCTGGGTAATCCGATAATAAAGTCCATACCAAGTTTGTCCCACTTCCATTCGGGTATTGGCATAGGCTGTAACAGTCCTGCTGGCTTCTGATGTTCTGCCTTCACTCTCTGACATACATCACATCCGGCTACATACTCGGCAATATCCTTCTTCATTCCAGTCCACCAGAAACGTTCCTTCAAGTCCAAATACATCTTGGTGTTTCCGGGGTGAATCGAGTATGGTGAGTCATGGGCCTCCTGAAGTATCAACTTCCTGATCTCCGAATTGTTGGGCACATAAATTCGGTCCTGAAACCACAAGGTATCGTGCTCATCCTCGCGAAAACCTTTGGCTTTACCTTCGCCCATCCTTTCTCTTATCTCAGCAATCTCTTTGTCTTCCTTCTGAGCTTCTCGAATCTTGTCCAACAGTGTCGACTGAACTTCCATTGTTGCAAGAAACCTCTTGGAACAATCTCCAATCGAAGTTCCATGATCTCTGCAGCTAACTCTTTTGGCATTCCCTTGCTCACAAGAACATTAGCATAGCTCTTCCGGCTCAGAGCGTCTGCTACGACATTGGCTTTTCCTGGATGATAGTGTAGCTTCATGTCGTAATCCTTTATAAGTTCCAACCATCTCCTCTGCCTGAGGTTCAACTCCTTCTGTGTGAAAATGTACTTCAAGCTCTTATGATCTGTGTACACATCACAACGGTTTCCAATAAGATAATGTCTCCAGGTCTTTAGTGCATCCACTACGGCTGCTAACTCCAAATCGTGCGTGGCATAGTTCAACTCGTGTGGCTTCAGTTGTCGTGAGGCATACGAAACAACCTTTCCTTCCTACATAAGCACAAATCCAAGTCCCAAGCGAGAGGCATCACAATACACTTGAAACCCCTTATGTATGTCTGGCAAGGTCAGCATTGGGGCTGTAGTCAATCGCTCCTTCAGCTCTTGAAAACTTGTCTCGCACTCCTCCGTCCATTTGAACTTAGTATCCTTCTTTAACAATTCAGTCATTTGTTTAGCAATCTTGGAAAAATTCTCAATGAATCTCCAATAATATCCTGCCAGTCCAAGAAAACTGCGGATCTCTCCAACTGAAGTGGGTGCCAACCATTCAGTGACTGACTGAACTTTACTGGGATCCACTGCTATACCCTCTCCTGATATAACATGCCCAAGAAATCCAACTTCCTTCAACCAAAACTCGCACTTGCTGAATTTGGCGTATAACTGGTGTTCCCTGAGTTTCTCGAGAACCAAACGCAAGTGTTCCGCGTGCTCCTCTTCGTTCTTCGAGTATATCATAATATCATCAATGAATACCACAACAAACTTGTCCAAATACTCCATGAACACTTTGTTCATCATACTCATGAAATAGGCAGGGGCGTTAGTCAGTCCAAATGACATGACCGTATACTCATATAATCCATACCGAGTGGTAAACGCTGTCTTGGGTATATCCTATTCTCGGATCTTCAACTGATGGTATCCCGATCGTAGATCAATCTTCGAAAACACCTTAGCTCCTTGTAACTGATCAAATAGATCATTAATCATCGTCAAGGGATACTTGTTCTTTATCGTTACTTCATTCAGAGCTCGGTAATCAACAACCATCCTTAGGGATTTATCCTTCTTCTCCACCAAAAGTACTGGGGCTCCCCACGGTAATGAGCTTCTACGAATGTGACCTTTCTCCAACAACTCCTTAATCTGCTTCTTAATTTCCTCCAGATCATTTGCTGGCATCCGATAGGGTCTCTTAGATATCGGTCCTATTCCTGTCAATAGCTCTATCAAAAACTCAATGTCTCTGTCTGGTGGCATACCCGGTAACTCTTTGGGGAAAATATCTGGAAAATCCTTTACCACAGGTACTTCCTCCTGTACAACTCCCCTGAGGGCATTTACTTGGATCCTCCTAGGCACATGCCTAGATACATACTTAATCCTTTTTCCCTCCGGGGTGGTAAGATAAATTGATTTACTAGCACAGTCAATACTTCCTCCATACTTTGACATCCAGTCCATACCTAATATCACATCCAATCCTTGCGACTCAAAGATAATTAGGTCAGACGGAAATACATGTGTGCCAATGATTAGGGGTATCTGGGTGCACCATCTGCTAGCCATGTACTCTGCTCCTGGCGAGCTCACTAAGAGGGGTGTCCTAAGGGTTTGGGTTGGTAACTTAAACTTTTCCACAAATCCCCTTGATATATATGAATGCGATGCACCAGTATCGAAAGGAACAATAGCGGTAAATGACTGAACCAAAAACTTACCTATTACCGCGTCCGGCTGCTCTTCAACCTCCTCCACGTTAACGTGGTTCACTTGTCCTTTGTTGAATGGATTGGGCTTCTTCCCTGCGCTCCCGTTTCCATTCCCATTCTTTCCTTCAGAGCAGTCATTGGCATAGTGCCATGTCTTCCCGCACTTGTAGCAAACAACTTGGCTTAAGTCCCTCTTTGCGGGTGTAGATGGGTTAGAGCGGTTCTGATTATTGTTGGCTCCATTCCCATTCCTGTTTTTCGCACCATTATGGTTATGCGATCCTCCTCCAGCATGGTTATGTCCTCCATGGTTATGAACAAGTCCTCCTGAGTTCGGGGTTAAGCGAGGCTTCTGGTGAGCTCCTGAATTGTATTTCCCTTGTCCATACTTCCTCTTACGATTATCGATCTACTGCTGCTTCCCTTCAATCATCAGGGACTTATCTACCAACTCCTGGTAGTTGTTGAAGGTTGCTACCATCAACTGCATACTCATCTCATCATTCAGCCCTTCCATAAACTTCTCCTGCTTCGCGGCATCTATGGCCACATCATCAGCGGCATAAAGTGATAATTTGCTAAACTCATCCACGTACTGGCCAACAGTACGATTCCCCTGGCATAGATTGCGAAACTCACGCTTCTTCATCTGCATAGCTCCAGTTGAGACATGGGAAGTGCGAAAAGCCTGCTGAAACTGAGCCCATGTGACAGTGTCGATAGGATAGGTGGCTGTGAAATTCTCCCACCATGCTGCTGCAGGTCCATCCAGTTGGTGTGCGGAAAAACGCACCTTCTCAGCATCTGTGCATCCTGCGGTGGTTAACTCCCTTCCAATACGACGTAGCCAATCATCTGCAACTATTGGCTCGATGCTACTGGAGAACACCGGCGGCTGTAACCTTAAGAAACGGGCGAGGTTATCCACTGGTGGTGGGTTGTTGTTGTTGGCATTGTTGTTATTGGCATTGCCCTGGTTCTGAACTAGCAATTGCATCAAAGCATTCTGCTGCTGGATCAACTGGGTGATCTCCGGTGGGAAAACAAACTCGGGGTCTCTCCTCGGAGGCATCTGATGGGTTTAGATGGAAGAGATTAGAATAGAAAGAGATCTAGGGGAAAAACACTACCCATATGTATATGAGGCAAACACAAGAATTCATTCAATCAAACAAGCAAGGGCATACAAACGGTCTAGGACTATCACAAAAGTGCTCACTACTACTAGTTACATGGGGGAAAATACTATTATCATATGGTGGTCGTCTAGAAATTTTGATCGGTGGAAGACTCCATGATGTCTACTCCAGCTTCATCTTCGTAGTCATCATCACTTGAATCCGAGTCGGTGTCGTCGATGATGATGTAGTTGTCCGGACGAATGAGGTCTTCTTTTGGAACTGGTCCTCCCATAAAGATTCCGATCTTCTCAACTAAGTCGTCATTCTTCTCCAATAGGGTCTTGATTTCCTCCTCATATCCATCACGTGTGAACTTAAGTTCTTCCTCTAGCTCGATGATCCTGGTCTTCGCCTTCTTCAACTCGATCATGTCAGCGCACATCTGGTCCTCCTGACATCGAATATGCTGGTTTTGCTCCTGGATAAATGCTGCGACAGATCTATCCTTCCTGGTGCTGATCATCTCCCATTGTTCATCTCGGCGCCCACATATTTGATAGGTGGTATCCTCTAGTTCCTTGTTGTAGATTTCTCCAATGCGTCCCATGGTAATATGAGCTGCCATACTCTTGCCAAGGCTCCAAGTGGGTGCTTCGAAAGAAAACTCCATGGGTTTAGAATTTGGCGAGAACATCCTTCCTGGAACTCGTACTTCAATCATCCCACGCTCTTCTTCCGGTAGAGTGGCGTTGTTCGTCCCAGTGAATCTTGGTATTCCAATATTCAAGTACCTAGTGACTTCCTTCAAGTGGCATCCAAAAGGTGTGTCTTCATCCGGTTGTGCAAACTTGGTCTTCATCTCCTTCATCCTAAAGAGTGGAAAAGAAGAGGAGTCAGAAATCAGAAGAGAAGTGTGACCTATGGTTTATCTTAGTGGTCATGTCCTACACTCAGCGTGTGCTCTGATACCATCTTGTAGCGACCCGACCTCAGATGGTCAAGTCTCTGTGCTCAGGTGTCATCCCTGGATCAGTAATGCTGACACCACACAGTACTTCGAAGGATTTATAACAGAGTAGCAATCACACACTTATTACATCGAATGTCTCAAAAGAGAACTTATTACAATAATATGGCTTAAGGCCATCTAATGCGATAACAGCGGAAGGCTTGGAAGATAAAGTGAGTCCATCAACTCCAACGGCATAACTGAGCTGCACAGCAACGACCTACGAACCTTACTCCTCGTCTAAAAAGTCTGCAACATAATACGTTGCAGCCCGAGAACGGGTCAACACATGGAATATGCTGGCAATGTAACACAAAAGAGCAATAACAGAATAATGCTACCACTACATGCATATTTGGCTGGTGGAAAGCTCTATGGTTACAATTTTGCGAAAAGCCAATTTTTCCCTACTACAAAGGAATCAATTTAATTTTTAACTATCATGGTGGTTGAAACATCATTGGAGAAGGTAACCCCAACTCAATGATCCCAATTAAAATAGTTAACAACCCAATCAATATTAATTTAAGAGTGTTGAGATACATGCGAATACTCAAGTACTAGATACTCAGAATTGTCCATAACCGGGGACACGGCTAACCATGATTAGATTGTACACTCTGCAGAGGTTTGCGCACTTTTCCCTACAAGACTCCATCGCCTCCGTTGATTCTCGCACTGCATGGTGTTTGAGAGATGGATGACCGAGACACAGTCTTTCGGAAGCATTAACTCTCTACTCCGGGCAGACCATACCAAACCTACAAACCCACTACCTGCTGATCCACCTCTTCAAGAGCTTCACGCAACTTACTCAACTATGCTAGAGCCCATAATAGCTTGCGGCTACACACGGAAATTTCTAGCATGAATAGACTCAGTTCCCTTTGAGCCTGGGTGGCGGTCCATAGGAGAATCACACGGTAACCCCGGGATTTCCAAAAAAATAAAACAGGCAATCACTGGTAACCCCAGGTGCCTCAATCCACCCAGATGTGTATTAAAGTTGCCACCTTAAGTAAACCATTAATTAACAATCTCACATCTGTCATGGATATCACTCAAACCTAATCCACGTCTACGAGCATAGCATGGCAATATAAGCATAACGTAGAAGTAACTCCCAAGGGTTTGATAATAAAACATGACAATAGGTTCTACCTCATCAACTACTTCCCAATACCCACATGTTAAAGGCATCCTAATCATGCAATGTTTGAGGATTGAAACTAATGCATAAAAACTGGGTATGAAAAGAGTATGATCAATGTGTTACTTGCCTTGCTGACGATCCGGGCATCCTAGAGACTCGTAGTAACACGCTTCGCACTCCGGGAATTGTATCGCAAGCAAACAATAACATACATAAGCAAGAATCAAAGATGCATAAGTAGAACTCCAAATAAAAGAGTTTGACCGGAGAGTTCAACTTAAGAACTCCGGTTTGCAAAAAGAATCAAATCAAACGAAGCAACGAAACTCAAACGGCAAAGAAAACAACTTCGTTTTGCTAATCTGGATCTTAGTCAAATTTTTACAGAAGAAAAATCTTGTTTGAGTTGATTATTCCGAAAGAGGGTTTCGAGATGAAACTCCAGGCGCTTGAATCGCCTGATTCCGATAAACGAGCGAAAAGATAAACAGGTTTGAACATCTGATCAGAAATCGCGATCAGAATAATCGCGGAATAAATCCGATAAAAAGAAAAGCGATGAACTGCTAAACGAACGAACGTTCGTTAACAGAAACTAAACAGTGAACGCGTTCGTTAAAACGAACGGACGAACGGACGTTCGCTAAGTAAATAAACCAACCAAATACACCGATCTATATAAAAAAACGATCTAGGGTTTTAAAAAAACCGAAGGGTTTTCTAAAAAAACCGGCAGCGGGGTCGGGTACCTCCGGCGAGGCTCGTCCGGCGGGGCGGCGGCTCTGGCGGGGCTCGGGTGGATGCGGGGTGGTGGTGGGAGGCGGCGGCGACGCGGGGCGACGGCGGCGGCTCCGGCGGCGGCGGATCGG
>NC_057807.1:132790211-132796624 GCF_018294505.1 Triticum aestivum | reverse complement strand
CCACACCCCTCCCGATCAACAGGACCCCCGTTTCGACCGTAGGAGGTCCGTTTCATCCGTTTTGCGATACGCCACACCCCTCCCGATCAACAGGACCCCCGTTTCGACCGTAGGAGGTCTGTTTTGTCCGTTTTGCGGGGAGCCACACCCCTCTCGATCAACAGGACCCCCGTTTCAACCGGAGGAGGTTCGTTTCCTCCGTTTGCAGTACGCCACACCCCTCCCGATCAACAGGACCCCGTTCCGAATGTAGGAGGTCCGTTTCCTTCGTTCTGCGGTACGCCAGGCCTCGTTTCCATCGCCTGTTCCATCCAAGCCAGTTGGCTCCATGTGTTCCGTTGCCTCCCGATGAACACGACGCATTCTGTTGCCACCCCATGAACACGACGCATTCCGTTGCCTCCCCATGAATACGATGCATTCCGTTGCCTCCCCATGAACACGAGGCCTCGCCGTACGTATGCGCGACTAGGCGTTCGAGACCCCGCCCGTATGTACACATACGTGGCCGTATTTTCTTTCTTGCACCCTGGCCGCTGTACGTACGTGTACATGCTACGTGCCCGCCTCTACTACGACACGTACGCGCCTCTACTACGACACGTGCGCGCCTCTACATCGACCAGTATATATGTACGTACACGTTCGCGACCAGTATGACAACGCTACGTACGCTTCGACCAGGTGGGTCCCGACTGTCAGGCAGTTGCTTGCATGCGAAGATGTAGCTGGTGGGTCCCAGCAGTCAGGGGGGCGAATCGTTTTTTTTTTGCCCGGACGCACTTCCTTGCGTGGGAAGATGTAGCTGGTGGGTCCCAGCAGTCAGGGGGCGAATCGTTTTTTTTGGCCTGGACGCATTTCTTGTGTGCGAAGATGTAGCTGGTGGGTCCCAGCAGTCAGGGGGAATTTTTTTTTTACGAAATACGGTGGCCCGTCCGGTGGGTCCCGCTGTCAGGTGGAGGAATCATTATTTTCCGTGTAATAAGGAGGCACTTCCTTGCTGCGGCTGTGGACCCATCTGTTAGCCTCTCCATGTACAGTCCACATCCGATGGAAGTCGTTCCTTAACCACGTTGACCACGCCGCGCCGAGAGCACCACGACGGTGGACGACGGCGAGGCCTGGGAAGGGGACGACTCGGAGCCGGGGAAGACGTAGGAGTGGATGCCCACATGAAGAGGAGTACGAGGGTTCACTGGTTCGGCTGCGGTGTGAGGCTGATGTCGAGGGATGGCCTGGCCAGCGGTGGGAGTAGTAGGGGGCGGTGAGGCTCCGCGGCATCACAACCAGCCACGAGAGGCAGGAGCACGCGGCACGACAACCGTTGGATGAACATCGTACAGTAACAAGAGCTAGAATTGTTCATATTGACTAAGTTGACAAAGCCCTCTTTCCCCGTCAACTTGGTAGGCCCACAAGCCAGCCTCCCAGTATGCTGGGTTCCAGCTGGCAGGGGGAGTATTCATTTTTTTGTGCGTAATAAGGAGGCACTTCCTTGCGTGCGAAGATAGCTGGTGGGTCCAACAAGTCAGCGGGGGGCATGTTTTTTTTGCGAAATACAGAGGCCCTTCCGGTGGGTCCCAGATGTCATGTGGAAGAATCATTATTTTCCGCGTAATAAGGAGGCATTTCCTTATGTGCGGCCATGGACCCAGCTGTCAGCCTCTCCATGCACAGTCTACTTCCGATGGTGTCGTTCATTGACCACGTTGACCACGCCGCGCCGAGCGCATCCAAGGTGGTGGACGACGGCTAGGCCCCGAACAGCAACGAGCCGGAGATGGGAAGACGCGGGAGTAGAGTCGCAGACGGAGAGGTGTACGAGGGTTAACTGGTTCTAGTGCGGTGTGGTTCGGCAGTTGGTGGAGAAGAACAGGAGGTGTCGAGGGATGGCCTGGCCAACGATGGAGTAGCGCTTCTTAGCGAAGCGTGCTAAGTAGAGCTGCTAGCAGCATGAGGCGGGAGGTGGTCCCAGCGGCACTGGAGGAAGAAGACGAGAGATTGAAGATGGATGCTGGCCGTTGGATGTAAATCCAACGGCTAACATGTCAGAATCATTTGTTGACTAAATTGACAACGACTTGCGTTGGCTTCGACCTATTGGCCCAATTTCAGCCTCCAAAAATGTGGCACGTATTCAACCCATTTTTTAGAATTTACAGTCTTTTTTTTTGCGCGGTAGAATTTACAGTCAATTTGATCTCTTTTTTTGAATTACAGCCATTAGCTGGGCTGGGTGAACAATTAATGTAGCTTTCATGCGGCCCATTTATTTTATTTCCTAAAAAATTACAGGCCATTTGCACCTTATCTAGATACACGATTTCGCTGGGCTGATTCTAATTATAATGTTGGGTTGGGCCAGCAATGTTATCAAAAAATAAAAAAGGGTTGAGCATTTTGTTATAAATATATTTAAATAATAAGTGATATTATTACATTCGTCCTTAAATCTTACCAAGCTTTTGTACCAATCACTGGGATTTTCGTGCCAAAACAATCCAGGATTTTATTTGTTAAGAACTTATTTTTATAAGTTAATAAGATGTGGGATATTGTTTTCTTACATATGTAAGTATCTGTTAAATATATGATGACAATAAAAATAATATATAATAACATATAAAATAATTTAAATATATATAATATAGTTAGAAGGGAAACATAAGTTGTACCTGGCGTTCCTATTCTTATATAGAAAAATAGAACAGACCTCTGTGTTTTCTTCAAAAAAATATATAAATTGGGCTGCCAAAAATAAAACCTCGGATGGGAGGTCCATAGGCCGGTCGATACATGACGTCGCTAAGAAAATACAAACAGGCCCTCCCATCCGAGGTCATGGGCTGCGCATGTTAAAAATGAAAGCCTAGACGGGGCAGCCCAAAACCACGTCCAACACTTGCTAAAACTTCGTCCCTCATTTTCTCCGTGTTTTGCACACTCAACATTGTGTGGGCATTTTGACTGTGCATCACATAAAGATGTGCTATGCATGAATGTTGATCAGCATGATGTTAACTGGCTGGTAGTTCCATTTCGACCATGAATTAAACTTCCAACATGATGTTAACCCTGTTTGAAATGGCCGTGTTAATATAAATGCTCTGCCTCTGAAAGTTGCAGTTTCTTATCTGAAACTAAACTTGCAGTTTCTTATCTGAAACTGAAATTTGCAGTTTCTTCTCGTCTACCCTTTTATACTCCTGTGAAACTACATTTTTTTAAGTGCTAGAAATATATCTCTAGAATTCATAAAATTCTTCATATGCTCAATACTGCAAATTTGAAATTCAAAAGACATTCATATCTGAAAGTACTCTCAAAATACACAACACAAAACACAATTCACAACCTGCAAATACTGACAATCCTAAGCTCCTCCTGACAATAGGAGGGGGGCAGCCCCCCTCCTATTCCTCGGGGGCAGACAGCCGCCCCGTGAGACGATGTGAACGGCGAGGGAGACGATGGCGGGGAAGCGTCATCGGGCCAACTGCTTTTCTCCTCTTGCAGTTGGGTTCGGTCGACGAAGACTCCACCAGCTAGCTCTGGCAGGACACCCTCACAAACGGCACCCTGTAGATGCTCGATCCTTCAATCTCTCGTGGATGCTCCATCTGGAATCGATACTCCCACCACCGCTCCCTCACAATCGGATTCGGTGAATCTGTTTGCTCCATGGCCCAGAGGAGCAGCTCTATGTACTCCGGCGCGACTCCCTCCGGGAGTATCGCCGCCTTTTTGCTCTGTTGCATATATTTGGCCATGGATGTCACCGTCGCCGCTAGTTGGTCCTTGTTGTCAAACCAAGACTGTATCTCCAACATCCTAGCTAGCTTCATAGGGTCGCCGTCTGCGATCCTCACGTATCAGTTGTACTCCTCCATCGATCTACTTCTCCACAGCACCTTCACTCACTGGCAGTGGTTTTTGAATGGAAGAGGACAGGAGCAGCGCTGGTTTTGGATTAGAACGGGAGAGGAGCGACGCTGGTTTTGGACTGGAACAGGAGAGGAGGGGCGGTGGTTTTGAAATGGAAGAGGAGAGGAGCGGCGCTGGATTTAGATTGGAACATGAGAGGAGCGGCGGTGGTTTAAGAGGAGAAGAGCGGAAGAGCGGCGCTGGTCTTCGAAGTATTTTTTTCTTGTTTTGCGTATTTTGGGTCAAAGTTTGACCACATACTGTATGTGACAAGCAAAATCTGAATGCATGTCACCAAAAATTGTATCGTTTGGTTCGTATCTGAATGTACTTTCAAATTATATTATTTTTGCAACGTATAACATATATTTTATGTGCAAAAATCATGGTCAATTATGACCCAGTATAAAAGGGAGACTAGTTAATGTGGGGTCGCTTTCTTAATTGAAGGGTAAATTGATTTTGATTTTGATCCAGTCACAGCGCGCCGGCCCTCTCGCCCAATCCTAAATCGCTGCCGCACGCTCCTCTCCCTCTTCTCCATTGCAAAACCACCTCCTCTCCTCTCCATTATCTCCATTCCAAAACCACCGTCTTGCCTCTCCCTCTTCTGATCTTCTCCATTGCAAAACCACCTCCTCTCCTCTCCATCATCTCCATTCCAAAACCACCTCCTCTCCTCTCCATCATCTCCATTCCAAAACCACTGTCTCGCCTCTACCTCTTCTGATCTTCTCTCCATTGCAAAACCACCTCCTCTCCTCTCCATCATCTCCATTCCAAAACCACCTCCTCTCCTCTCCCTCTTCTCTATTGCAAGACCATCGTCTCTCCTCCCATCTTCCAAAGCTAGCACCGGACCACTCAGAAAGACATCTATGGAGAGGATGCAGCAGCGAATCAGGCAGATCACCAGCGGCGACCAGGAAAAGTTAGCCAGGTTGAAGGAGATCCTTAGTTGGTTTGACAATGAGTGGGAGATTTCGAGGACGGTGCGGGCCATGTGGCAATGTATGCGAAAGAGCGAGACGGCGGCGATGAGGGCAGCGATGTACATGTACTCCTTGGCGGTAGTCACGCCGTAGTCCTTCGAGTTCATCGAGTATCTCCTATGGGTGATGGAGCAGACAGATTCGCCCGAGGCGACCGTCAGGCGGAGGTGGTGGGCGTACAGGTCGAAGGTCGAGCACCCATAGGATAACGAATCGATCGAGTATGGTGTGCCTTTCGTGAGGGTGCAGAGCCAGCCGGAGCCACAGGATTATTCGTTCTCCCATCGCAAGAGGAGGCCGGATGGCGCGACATCGCTTCACCGATGTTCTCCATGGTTCCCTCAACGCTCGCCTTGTTTCAACGATGGCTGTAGGGTTTAAGGTAAGCTTCGCACTAACCTAATCTTCCACCTGCTCATGCTTACAATCAGTCTGACAGCTAATGAAAATCATGCTTACAATCAGTCTCCGAGTACTACACCAATCACCCTAAAATAGCTCTGGACCTTTGGGTCAAAGTTGTGACACAGTGTACAAATAAAGAAAAATAGATTGGTGCTTCTTTCAGAAAAGAGTACTCCCTAGAAAACTCCCAATATAAGCTACTAGTATTTGGTTAGAGGATTTGCTGCCGAGAAAGATCCGTCCACAGAGAGCGCCACACATCCCACTGGTTGTGGTGGATGCCAATGCGTGCATGTAGCATGGTTGGTGTCGGTAAATTTTACTTGGCACACCTCGCACTCTGCATATATGTCGGTTCCATATGTACATTTGTGCAGTTCCACCAAAATGCAACTGAATAACCCTGTTTGCATAGATAATGAAAAAGCGTGATTACATTATAGTGGCACTAGTTGATGAAACACACAAAATAAATAGAAGAAAATATTGCAATAGTATCATAGTATGCCATGTTATGAGGGCGAGATGGGCCCTGTGATGCCTCATACGGTACGCCTCATACTGGACATCGTCCCACTACAAAAAAAGACACATCCGTGACATTTTGGGCCGAACGAATTTTTTTTCTGTCATACATATGACACTTCTATGACGATAATTGTGACAAAACCCGGTATCATCATAGATGTGGTGGGCTCCTACTTCTATGACAAAAAATCATGACAGAAAATGGGCTTTTCGTCCTGGGCGGGCCGGAGACGCAGCTGCATGACATTCTTTGGGCCGTCCAAGACGGAAAAACCCGTGGTAGAAGCAAGGGGGAGGAATATTTCAGGGAGTTGCCGGTTACGGTGGGAGGTCAGGGGCGGAGCAATGCGCGTTTCTCTCGTACGTACGCGCGTGTGTGTGAGGCGTTGGCTCTAACTGAACCTGAGCGAGGCGTTGGGCTCTAACTGAACCCAAGCGATTGCACTGCAGGCTACGCGTTACTGAACCCGAGCGATCGATCGATGGCTGTTAACTAAACCCGATGGAGCGATTCCTTCACTACTGCTGCTAACTGAAGCCGATCGATGCTGCCTCTGGGATGAA
>NC_057807.1:132744984-132789473 GCF_018294505.1 Triticum aestivum | reverse complement strand
CCGATCAACAGGACCCCCGTTTCGACCGTAAGAGGTCCGTTTCGTCCGTTTTGCGGTACGCCACACCCCTCCCGATCAACAGGACCCCCGTTCCGATCGTAGGAGGTCTATTTCCTCCGTTCTGCGGTACGCCAGGCCTCGTTTCCATCGCCTGTTCCATCCAAGCCGGTTGGCTCCCACGCGTTCTGCTGCCTCCCGATGAACACGACGCATTCCGTTGCCTCCCCATGAACATGATGCATTCCGTTGCCTCCCCATGAACACGAGCCCTCGCCGTACGTATGCGCGACTAGGCGTTCGAGACCCCGCCCGTATGTACACATACGTGGCCGTATTTTCTTTCTTGCACCCTGCCGCTGTACGTACGTGTACATGCTACGTGCGCGCCTCTACTACGACACGTGCGCGCCTCTACAATGACTAGTTTGTAAGTACATGTTCGCGACCAGAATGACAACGCTACGTACGCTTCGACCAGGTGGGTCCCGACTGTCAGGCACTTCCTTGCGTGCGAAGATGTAGCTAGTGGGTCCCAGCAGTCAGGGGTGCGAATCGTTTTTTTTGCCCGGACGCACTTCCTTGCGTGCGAAGATGTAGCTGGTGGGTCCCATCAGTCAGGGGGATGAATCGTTTTTTTTTGCCCGGACGCACTTCCTTGCGTGCGAAGGTGGAGCTGGTGGGTCCCAGCAATCAAGGGGGAAACGTTTTTTCGCGAAATATGGTGGCCCGTCCGGTGGGTCCCCGCTGTCACGTGGAGGAATAATTATTTTGCGCGTAATAAGGAGGCACTTCCTTGCTGCGGCTGTGGACCCAACTGTCAGCCTCTCCACGTACAGTCCACATCCGATGGAAGTCGTTCCTTGAACACGTTGACCACGCCGCGCCGAGAGCACCAGGGCGGTGGACGACGGCGAGTCCTAGGAAGGGGACGACGGGGAGCCGGGCAAGATGCAGCAGTGGAAGCCTGCGCCGAGAGGAGTACGAGGGTTCACTTGTTCGGCTACGGTGTGAGGCTGCCGTCGCCGCAGGGCCTCACCAGCGGTGGGAATAGTAGGGGGTGGTGGGGCCTCCGCGGCAGCACATCCGGCCACGGGAGGCAGGAGCATGCGGCATGACCGGCGCTGCTTTGGGCGGCTGGAGCAAGAAGACCAGAGGTTGAAGAAGCACTACGGCCGTTGGATGGACATCGTACGGTCACTAGAGCTAGAATCGTTTATATTGACTAAGTTGACAAAGCCCTCCATCCCCGTCAACTTAGTAGGCCCACAAGTCAGCCTCCCACCAAGGTGGGTCCCAGCTAGCTAGGGGGTATTCATTTTTTTGTGCATAATAAGGAGGCACTTCCGGTGGGTCCGAGCTGACAGCAGGGGGAACGTTTTCTTTGCGAAATACGGTGGCCCGTCGGGTAGGTCCCAGCAGTCAGGGGCAAATGTTTTTTTTGCAAAATACTGGTGGCCCGTCTGGTGGGTCCCTGCTGTCAGGTGGAGGAATAATTATTTTCCGCGTAATAAGGAAGCACTTCCTTGCGGCTGTCGTGGACCCAGCTGTCAGCCTCTCCACGTACAGTATTCTTCCGATGGAATTCGGTCGTTGACCACATTGACCACGCCGCGCCGAGAGCACCACGGCTGTGGACGATGGTGAGGCCTAGGAAGGGGACAACGCGGAGCCGGGGAAGATGCGGCAGTGGATGCCCACGCGGAGAGGAGTACGAGGGTTCACTGGTTTGGCTGCACTGCCGTCGCTGCAGAATAACAGGGGGAGTGGGTGAGTGGAGTGGAGGGATGGCCTGGCCAGCGGTGGGAGTAGTATGGGGAAGGTGAGGCCTCCGCGGCAGCACAGCCAGCCACGGGAGGCAGGAGCAGGCGGCACGACCGACGCTGCTTTGGGCGGCTGGAGCAAGAAGACCAGAGGTTGAAGAAGCACTACGGCCGTTGGATGGACATCGTACGGTCAGTCGAGCTAGAATCGTGCATATTGACTAAGTTGACAAAGTCCTTTGTCCCCGTCAACTTAGTAGGCCCACTATACTGGGTCCCACCTAGCAAGCGGAGTATTCTTTTTTTGGGCGTAATAAGGAGGCACTTCCTTGCATGCGAAGATATAGCTGGTGGGTCCGAGCTGTCAGCGGCGGTAACATTTTTTTCGTGAAATACAGAGGCCCTTTCGGTGGGTCCCAGATGTCAGGTGGAGGAATCATTATTTTGCGCGTAATAAGGAGGCATTTCCTTGCGTGCGGACGTGGACCTAGCTGTCAGCCTCTCCACGTACAGTCCACTTCCGATGGATGTCGTTCATTGACCACGTTGACCAGGCCGCGCCGAGAGCACCAGGGCAGCGGACGACGGCAAGGCCTAGGAAGAGAACGACACGGAGCCAGGGAATACTCGACAGATATTTCCCACGCGGAGGAGTACGAGGGTTTACTGGTTCATCTGCCGTCGCTGGAGAATAACAGCATGTGTGGGAATGAGTGTGAGTAGAGGGATAGCTAGGCCAGTGATGGGAGTACGGTGGGGCGGTGAGGCCTGCGCGGCAGCACAGCCGGCCGCGGGGAGGAGGGAGCAGGCAGTCCCGCCGGCGCTTGTTTGAGCGGCTGGAGTAGGAAGAGCAGAGATTGAAGAAGCACGACGGTCGTTGGATGGACATCCAACAGTATACAGGCCATCTGTGGAAAGCCTCAAATCTGTGGAAAACAGCATACAGCCCGTCTGCCATTATTTCAAATAGTTTACAGCCCATTTGCTAATTCTTATGGGTTTTTTTGGAGCCCATATTCTTTTTGTTAGCATTACAGCCCATATTGTGGCCACGGTTAAAAAATTATATGAAATTTTGCATATGTCGGTGCGGTCTGAACTGTTTTTAATCCCGAAATTTCGAGTCACGTTCAGACTGATTTTAAAAATAAATGTATATCAATATAAAATCAAATAAATTGTCCACGCGTAAAAATCAATGCAATTTAAAATCTCGAAATGAAAAAAAAAATATTTGAAACTAATTGTCGGTTTGATGTGTTTTAAAAATGTACAGCCCATTTCTCATTGCTGATAGGCCATTTTCTCGGCCAGCCGAATGAAGCTCTCCTTGTCTAGCCCAACAGGCCTGATAAAGTGACTTACTTGACAAATCACAAAAAAACTGGGCTAGCCATTTTCAAAAAGAAAAAAAACTACTGGGCTGGTCTATGGTAAACATAAAAGAAAAGGCTGTCTAGACAGGCCAGAGTGTCCCGCACAGCCCAGTTGACACCCTGCTTCCGTCTCAAAAACATATTAGATAAATGCCACTCCAATTATGGCGATTCATAAAAATGCAACTGCAATTTCCAAACTTTGAAAAATGCCACTGCAATTTTTGCAAACTTTGAAAAACGCCACTGCAGTTTGCAAACTTTGAAAAACGCCACTCCAGACTTCAAAAAATGCCACTAGAAATGGCATGAAATGGCATTTTTCAAAGTTTGGAAATTGCAGTGGCATTTCTCAGAGGCATTTATCAAATTAACCCAAAACAAAAATAACTGGGCGAGCTGCTGGGTCCCTGGTGTCAGCCGCTCGTTGTGCAATTCTCTCGTTTACTGTCTACGTTGACAATGGCATGGGACCCAAATGTCAGAAATCCACTAGGAGGAGCCATTTTTTTATTGGCTTGAAATAAGGAGGCACTTGCTTGCGTACTGCCATGACCTTGGCGGGTCCCTGCTGTCATCCTCTCCACGTACAATCATCTCCTGATTGTGTACGCCTCAACTTGCTAGGCTCACAAGTCAGCCTCTAAACCCGTGGAGGACAAATACAACCCATTTAAAAAAATAACAGCCCATTCCATACGTTCAAATGGAAAGTTCAACATTCAGAACAAAGTAACAGGTCTGATCCACATATAGAGTACTGAACTTCCACGTTGACAACCATCATAGCCAAGTTAACTATCTACTCCCACTAGACAAGTACTAACTTACTCTTAGCTAACTAGACGATGCCGGCGGTACATGCTAAACGCCGGCCCCGGCGTCCTGCGCCTCGCCTCGGACTTGCCAGAGGTGCGATAGGGCGCATTGCTCACGCGCGTTGGCCCTTTCCATGCCAGCGTGGTCCACCAAAGCTTCGGCTTCCAAGCAGGAAACCCACTTGACGAGCTGGTAGTAAAAATCAGCGTCGCGAACGCGTGCGTGCCCGATAGCCTCCAGGGCTATTTGCCGGGCGCCGGCCTCCACGTAGTCGGCCCAGTTGCGGGCGCTCTGCTCGCGACTCAGAGCGTCAGTGCGCTGCTGCTCCATGTCCCGCTGGCGGCGCAAATCGGTGTTATGCTGCTCCTCCGCCAGGCGATCGCGCTCCAACAACTCCTCGATCTGCGCCTTGCCATCTAAAGACAGATAGATGCCTCCTCCCTCTGTCTGCCTTCCGGTGAAAAATCGAACACTAGTTTCGGCAGTGACCGCCTCCGGTGTCGCCTATCGCGGACGGGCGGGGGCATGGCAGATGTGGCGAGCGACATCGGGCTGGTGGGGGCATATGAGGATATGGCGAGTTGGGTCACGGTGGCACTGGAGAATGACGGGAAACAGTACTTATAGGGGGAAGGTAGCGCGACGGTCATCGGAATTCAATGCATAATGGCTTAGCACGGCAGCTTTGCCGTGGAAAACTAGGGAAACTAAAATTATGACTGTGCCGTCCCGTCCCGTCTGGGTCGCATGCCGGCATGGCGGTCAAACGAGTGCACTCGAATCATCTCCCTCCTTGTCAATAATGATTTACGGATTTAAAAAGCCCGCAACAATTAAAGCGTATCTTTTTTCGCATCAGTTAGCTGCCTTAATTACGGCCGGCTGCATGCAGGCACTCAGAATCGCTCGCAGGCAGTACGCGAAGCAGCATGCAATGAGTCGCAGCCGAGGGCATGCATGCAGCCACTTAAATCGCTGGAATTAATTAGGCTTAAACTTCTGCATGCCGTTAATTATTTCCATGCCTTGGTCTTGCTGCTTTGCTCACGGGACTAATAAACCCGGACGGAGGGAGTACCTTGGTTGGTGAGAGGTTTGAATTAAGCCCTACAAACCGGAAAGGAGGTACTAGTACGTGCGTGATCCGCTATTTATTCGTGTAGGATCAAGTAGGTCGTTTCTTGAATTGAGCCCTGCAAACCGAGCAGGAGGTAGTACGTGCGTGATACCCTATTTATCCGTGTAGGATCGATAGTGTAGCTTGTCAGTTTCTTCAGAGGTAGGCATTTTTATCCGTATAGTATCGATAGTGTAGCTTGTCAGTTTCTTCAGAGGTAGGCATTTTTATTCAAAAAACTGTCACTTTGCATCTTGCCTCGCAAATAAAACTGCCAGGTGCGCATTTGTAGGCTAGCTAGTGATCGATCAGTAACTTGTAAACACTGAGCGAACAGAAATAAGTAACTATTAATGCATCTCAATGATTCACAGATCATATACAAATATGTAGCTCCAAAAGCAAAGATCAGCCACTTCAGATCTTGCGTCGCAACTAAAACTAACTAGTACGATTCCCATACATAAGATCAACATGTTAATGCATCTCAATGATTCACAGATCATATACAAATATGTAGCTTCAAAAGCAAAGATCTAGAAAAAACATCTGTTTTTCCTACTAACATGGATGCTTCTCTTGGCCAACATTCAGAACAGACTGAAAGACAAATTTGTTTGTGAAGTCTACAATTCCTCTTGCAAACGTAAGTGGTTTCACCAATAGCTGGAACCATGAGAATGAACCACACATGATGGAGGAACATCCACTGCAATATGATTTGGTCTTCTCTCGATCACACCGCGAGACTATTTTCGGAATACAAACTTTAACTTAGGGAAAATGATGCCCATTGTATAATCAGACCAAAGCAATGAAGCACCAAGTGTTGGCCAGTAAATAGTACAGTACTACTTTTCTGCAGTCCATGAAGTGACTATCCAATCTTTGTGTCTATTTTCAAATGGCACTGCATGTAGTGACTATACTATTCTCTTGTGCAGTTCAACCAAAATCGCGGACACTTTGTTTGTTTGCCAAATAGCAACGGGCAGACATCTCTGTCTGCACAAATATCAAGCAGCTAGTAAACATATACCAGACCATGTTCGCAGTGATGGAAGAGGTGAAATCGACACAACCGAAATTGAGCATCCAATCATTGAATCCTGTCCTGCACCTCCAATGTAGGTCCACCCTGCCAATAAATTCACATGCAAACCACTAGTATTACTACCAAATGATAGTACAAAAAGAGTAGCAAGATAGTAGCAAACCATGTACCTTCATAATGAACAACTCATAGTGCCACCAATTGGATATAAAGGTTTGGAAAAAAAACATGCTCCTAATGTTGAACCAGTTGGACTTTTTGTGCAGCTCCACTAAAATCGAGCATCCCTGTTTGCATAGATATTGAAAGTGTGATTACTATAAAAGTGGCACTAGTTGAAGCATAGACTCACAAATATAAGCATTCCAATTTCTTAATGGGAAAAGGTAGCAAGACTGTTTCTAACTACCTGTTTGAAGGAATAAATAAAGCAACAGCGGCTGATGTCAGGAAGGCATACATAGTTTTTTTCTGGAAAACTGAGCCATTCCTGACCTTTCCTCTTCTTTTAAGCAAATTTTGTGCAGTTCTACTAAAATAAAATGCCATCACCGCCTTGACAATTTAGTTACACTATACAAAAGGAAATGACTTAACATTACATCATGATGTCGGGTATGTAGTAGACAGGCATTAGAGACAAACATACAGACCTCCTCCGATAACATAATGAACATTAATTTTAACAAAGGTGTGACTAGCTTTACCGGGAAAATTTGAGTGAACTCTACACCCTCTGTTCCTTAATATAAGACGTTTTCGCGGTTCAATTTAAAGTACCCAAACGTCTAGTATTTAGAAAAACAGGTAGTAGTTTTCTTGAGCACATATCTGGGAAAGCTTGCCACACTTTATTTATGTCCATACGCTAATGCAACACCATTCGAATACTACAAATATACACTAATCCAGTGGCTAGTGCAACAGTAGAGTAGTTAGTTTATTACAGGGTACAGTACAATGGTTTTACTGAACATATTTCAATAAACTCTAGCACTAGAAGGTTTCTATAAGAATTAACAATACGAAATGTAAAGGTAACAAGTTTCAGCATTGGTATACTAGCTGTGCATGAGCATTAAACCAAATACAAAAGTCTGAAGGTAACTAGCATTATTAACTAATGACAGCACAAAAAAATTGCAAACCATGTACCTCCAAGGTAAATATCATTTCAAACTCGGGGGACCTTAAAAATTGCTATCCCAATCTTGATAATCGATCAAACATAAAAACTTGATCTTTCCTCTTGATAATCAAGAGAACAGCCGGAGGAGGAGCTGCCCACTCTTGACCTTTCCTCTTGTCTTCATAATTGTCTATGCAGTTTAACCAAAATAAAATGACATCAGCGCCTTGGCATTTTGGTGACACTGTACAAAAAAATAACTTATCTCATGAAAGTGAGGTATGTAATCTATAAGCATTAACAGTGCAAAAATCTGAAGGTAGTAACAAGTTTCATCGTTGGTATACTGGCTGTGCAACAGCATTAGAATGCCTTAGCTGAAAATCTTTAATACATCCACAATCAACAACTAACCCTGAAATGATCCAGTGACATTAATGGCACTGCTTAAATTTATCTGTGGCATTACATTGAGAGCGGCATTAGTTAAATGTGGCATCACTTTAGCAGTAGCATTGCTTGACTTGACTGCTGGCATTATACTAATAGCAAAAAAAGTGGCAATAAGAGCATGGGAGGCCCATTCGGACAGTGGGCGCACCAGTAGGATGTACCTCCACGGACGCAGAGTGGTGAGGGAGGTATGGTTGCCCAGAGCAACAAATATCTAGGCAGCATATGTGGATTACGTCCCATTTTTGTTCTCTTTAGCCACCTTTTTCCTATGTGAGGACAACAAACCGATCGACCTGGTCATTCTCTATTGCGTTGTCATGCCTTTCTACCCTTCTTCAACCAAGAGACACGAGACTCGTTCCTTAGCTACTGATTTTCCCTTTTCAACCTAGATGCGGGTTCGATGCCTACTCTCTTGGACAGTACAGTCTCCCTTCCTTTCTTATTCAACCCAGACATGCATTAGTCTGCATGAAGTAGGGTTTCCTTTAATAGTGCAAATTATGGTTTTCGTCTGCGTGGCCAGCAGAGCAGAGGATAGCAAATTGGGAAGATGGTGGAGTGGAAAAAGATCCACATGCGACGACGTGCCAGATGGGGCAATAGAACAAGGGTATGGTTCGAAAAGAGGTAGCGTACCTGAGGGTCGGCGGGAAGTGGCTTCGCTCGTGGTCGTCGTCCTCCGCACACACTACGGCAGCGATCCCACGCGGGCGCTAGGTCTGAGAGGACGGCCTTGTCGTTAGTGCGTGACCTCGCTCGCCGACGACGAGTGCGTCAATGCTGCACGTCCTTTTCTTCCCCGGCGGATCTCTGACCACCCGTGAGGAGGGAGAGAGGGGCCATCTTTTTTAGATCTGGAGAGAGGGTGGTAGTGTGAGAAGCAAGTGGGCAGCCCTTGGCAAGAAAGCGCTGAAGCTCCAGCTTATATATCTTCTTTATACTACTAGTACTGGAGGTGGAGTAGTGGTAGAGTAGTTTATATTTTCTCTACGTACAGTACCAGTTAGTCGTGCTTCAAAACTGAACGACGCGCCATTAAAAAAATAAAGGCCGATAAATAATGTGGCACCTCGGGCCAACACGGCCAGATCGCATGTTGCACGAGAAATTACACACCAAGTCTCGTTGACATGTGGTCCCGTTCCACATATCAGTGAGACGACGGCAAGTAGTAGGAGTATTTTTGAACCGACGTGTAGGCCGGGGCGCCCCTTCGTGAACCGTGGCAAACTGGCAACCGTCCACCGACTCTTCACCTTTCCCTCTCGATTTGGAACTGCTGTCGCACGCTCTTCCTCCCTCCTCCATTTGCCTTCACCCTTCCTTCTGCCATTGTTCGATCGTCTTCTCCATGGAGGGAACAGGCAGGAAATGACCCCATTATTCTTGCCCTGATCTGAAAGATGATGTGGTGGAGGAACTCATTGATCGGTGCGACGTCATCACCTCGGCTAGCATGGCAGGTTCGTTCAAGACCATTCTCGACTCAACTAATAACATCATTACAAGGAACCCAAGGGTCAAGGAGCGGTTTGATCTCCCCTATCTTCTTCGCCGTCAGCCTGATGACTGGCGCGGGGACGACAGAGGCCTCACCTTGTGCCAGTTGATGCCGCTTGATAATGATACATATGATGTTAAGATGCCATCGCTTGAGGGCAAGGCTTGGGCAGGCGCAAATGGATATTGGGTTGTTTACATTGGGTCCAACTGCGAGTGGGAACTTGTGAATGTGTACACTCGTCACCGGGTTCCATTTCCAAAAAACTCTGCAGACTGCCCAGAGGTTGAGCACACCGGTATTCTACGAATGTTCAAACACGATCATGGTGACTGTCTTCTACGGAAGATAGCAATTTCTCGAGTCCCCAATCGCTCTTGGAATTACAACAACTATGAAGTTGTTGCTATCTTTGACAAGCTTGTTGCCGTCGTCAGTGGTTTGACTGGATGGATATTGCTCAAAAATCAGTTTCTGTACACGGATGAGTACTGTGATGCAATTGAATACGAGGGCCTTGTGTTTGCTGCCACCACACGTGGCACTGTTTTTGCATGCCATCCTTGTTGTTTCGGTACGTTTGTCTTCCATCGTAATTATAATTGTTTCATCCACATGCATGCGGGTTAGCAAGGCTGGTCATAGTGGGGAGTAACTTAGACTAGTAACATGCATACGTTACTAGTTTATGTTACTACCTCTATAGTGCATAGTATCTTAGATTAGTATCATAGGTGGTCTCATTTATTGCCATGCATGACACATAGTAGCATCACATTTATTATGTTACGGTATCTACCTATGTTACTATAACCATCTCTCTCTTCCTTAATTGCCTGCCACATAAGCATGTTTGCGAGTCCCAAGTGCATGATACTACTTATGTTACCCCCACTATGGCCAGCCTTACTAATTAACCTTCTTGTGTTTCCAAGGTCCTGTGAACATTCCACCACCTATACTTGAAGATTTTTATAACCAAGGGGGAGATGATGATGGTGATGATCACGAGCATGAGGACGAGCAGCGCCCATATACTATTTGGCGCCTAGCAACTAATTCCGATGGATCACCTCTTCTCGTGTGTATACAGCCCACTGATGATGTTACTGCTAAGGAAGCAGGTGTAGTCTCCCATGGTCGCACTCTCTGGACCTATTCCAACACCCGTTGCATGGTATTCGGGATGGATACTAGTGTGCTAGCGCCAACTCCTTATCCCTGGTATAGAATTGATAGTGTTGGAGAAAAGTTGCTCTTCCTTGGAGAAAACTATCCAATGATGGTGAAAGGCGATCCAACTGCTGTTGAGACAACGTTACTACCAGTTATGAGAAGCAATTGTGTCTATACCTCGGACATTTGGGTGGTTCCCTACCCTAGTACTGATATAGTAGGCCGCTTCAGCCTGGATGATCAGTCCTGCGTTGGTCTCCAGATCGACAATGGATGGCCCGTCCCAGAGAATCATGTGTGGTTCAAAGCAAGCGTTTCCAGCACCGAGGAATGGTTGAGTTGAAGTTCATTTCATTGCTTGTTATTTGTTGTGTGGTGAAAACTTTAGTATTTATAATGTATCCTCGTTGTCGATGTGGGTTGATGACCTGTTGTATGTAATAAAATGATATGCCTGTGATAAACTTACTAAATTTATGAATGGCTTTCGAGTTGCTTCTGTGAGTGAGTGGTGTGACAAGGGAAAAAAATATTTTCCGAATACATAATTGTACGTGCATTGCAATAGGTTATCGGATGAGGCCAATCATCAACAATAGTAGTACACTATTTGTACTAGCTTCACATGCTTTGCGCGTCGTGCGGGTGTTTTTACTGTATCCATACGTAACTAGCACCTCGAATCCTCGATACTAGTAGTACTATATAGTAAGTAGTAGGAGAAGTAGGGTGGCATGGGCCAGAACAAGCATTCACGTCCAGGAGTACGGCACACGCCACCAGCACGACTTCCATCTGACACCAAATTTCTTGGAGTCCGTGCTAGAGCAATCTCTTCAACCTCATCACTTCTCTAACTCAGCCATCACGCGGCGGGCGAGGTGGGGGTTTGCCGATAGTCAGTTTCCTCAACTGCGGTCTCACTTGTAAGGCCAACTCCAACGCTCTATCAATATATGGAACTACTCTTCTTCCCAATACAAAAAATTGCATCCATTCTACTCCCTCCGTTCTAGTATTTGTCAAAATATATATGTATCTAGACATGTTTTAGTATATAGGCACATCCATTTTTGTACAAATGGAAGTCAAGTATTTTGGAACAGAGGGAGTACACAATAAAATTTTTAAGTTAGCACAACTAGTCTAAGCCGAGAGCACAACCGAAGATTTGGTCAGGTTCTTCCTCCTTTTGCCGACACGTGGGGCATCCAGCATCCAGGTCGTGTCATGAAAGAAAATAGAGTGGTAGTTGATAAGTTGAAGCCATGAGATGTGCATCTTGGGTTAAACCGTAAATAGAATCTTACTACTCTTGAGTAACTCCAAAAGCGGCCACCAAAGATCTTTCTTGGATTTGTTTTTCATCACCAGCATGTCGAGGTGAAAGATGTGCAGGTTTAGTGGGTCCGCTTGCGTTTTCACTGACATGTGGGACCGCATGTGAGCAAACAGACGATGGGCTCCACGCGTCCACTGGCTGGCTGAGAAGAAAGATAGAGGAGTGCTGAGCACGGACTGCAGGAAATTTGTTCTACGTACTGTACCTAGATATAGGCTCGATATAGTGGGGTGGCATGGGCCATAACTAGCATTCACGTCTAGCACTACGGCACACGCCACCCACACGAGTCTCATCCGACACCAATTTTCTCAGCCATCGCACGGTGGGCGGGGTGGGGGTTTGCCGATAGTCGGTTTGCTCAACTACGGTCCCACTTGTAAGTGAAAATGCAACACCGCACGCATTCCCGCTTGAGAGGCGTGGCGGACCAACCGTGTGGGGGTGCGATGCGAACACGGTAGGCTTTTCCTTTTGAACTCGTAACTTGTAAAATTTGCTTCTGCTCCATGGCGCGATCGATAGATAGAAAATAACGATTTTGCCTAGAGTAATGAGAAGTTTGGTTCTGGCGCCGTTCATGCAGGGAGTACATACGAAAATTATGAAGTTGATGCGAAAGGTAAGATAATTACTGTAGTATCATATACTACTACATGGATTTGACGGAAAGATAAAAATACATACGGATCCATCAGCGACATCCTCACGCTCTAGTGCGTCGGGTCACCAACCGACGTGTGAGGAGCAGCGGCATTGGCGGCAAGCTCAACGTGCTTCTGAACAGTGTGTCGGTTGCCCTGTGATCCAAGAAGGCCAGCGTCCTATCGTCCTCCTCTTGCATGCGCATAGACGTGGGTGTTTATGTCCATGGGGTCTTGCTGCGCCAGGCACTGCGCGGCGAGCGTGACCTCAAGGTGGACATTCTCCAGCGCGACGGCGGGCAGTCGCAGGGCCACCAGTGCGTCGAAGAGGTTGTCACCATAGTGGCCGTTGAGGGTGGCGGGCATCGCAGAGCCTGGGCACGTCGGCTGACGACTTACGTCAAAGTCGTCCCTGGAGACGTTCCTTGTTGCCGAGCCGCAGGCCAGCATCGTGGACCATCTGGCACAGCCGGCTCATGCTCGCGCTCATCGCCTCCATGGGTCTAGCTTAGCTTCTACTAGTCAACTGATCTTGCGATTCGAGTGATCACTCTTGCCCTTGGTTAGCATGCATAGGTGCGTAGGATTTCGTACTACTCCTCGGCCCTCTACTGCACCTACCTTTGGTTTTATGATAGGTGGGCCAGCCACCCCCTGGGCCCACGTATCATTCACCCTAAGGCAGTTGTCGTAAGTCAATGAAGCTGCGCCCCCCTCTGTGCCGGTGTAGTATAGTCATCTCACCGGACCTCTAGTTGGGGCCAAACGAGAGATGTTTGATGTTTACTGGTTTATTGGTCCCCTTTGCATTTTGCGCCAAGTTTTGACCTTTGATTTAACTAATAAAATGTTAATGCATGTAAACAAAAAATGTTGTGTAAGTCACATTATGAAAACCAAATAATCCCAAAACACTTAGGTACGGTGCATTAACTCCCTCCTTGTTTCTTATTTCGTAACATATCAACCAATGAGAGATGTAGGCCGTGCATGCTTTCAATGACTTGAGACTACCAAACATGACATGCAGTGTTTAGTTCATTGCATGTAATCCTATTAAGACTCTAGTTAGCAAGAAAACATTAAGTTCTCTCGCTGATAGGAATAAAACACCATGTATTTATTTACAGAGGAAGTAGTACATTTTTTGTGACATGCATTACTAGATATTGCTAGTCAAATACTAAAATCCAGATGGACGTGGTAGTACTCCTAAATCCAGACGGTGGTGCTACTAGTACTAGTAGTAGTACCACCAATGTAGTACTCCTAGGAGTACTAGCACTGTACTACCCGTTGGTCAAATTATTACGTGTTGCTCCTCACAGTGAAGTGACAAGACCCTGCTGCGGAGATGACACCTAAGTATAGGCGCCATGTTCGGCATACAATAGTCAGCCTCACCGTCTGCAGTCACTATCATCATGGCTGTAGAGCTAGCCTGCTTACAACTAGCCCTGTTCGACATAATTTCCCGTGCGTAGATTCCCGTGCATTGCACGGAACACCAAGATTGGGGGTGGACTGCTCCGGCAGCGGCCATCGCGCCAGATTTTTCCACGGCCTTCTAGATGTGGTGGGGAGGAGATAAGGATGATTGTGAGAGACAAGCAGTTGTTTGTAAATAAGGAACAAGTGCGGGCATCTTTTTGCAAAAATGGAGAAGCTTGGTTTGTATGCGTCAGATCTAGATCCGACGGCTACTGGTGAAAGATGGGAGGCACAACATCATCACCAACTCAGGACCTGTTTGATTCGCGGGATTTTGAAAACACAGGAATAGGACACGGCAATATTACAAGTTTCAAACTGATATTGCAAATGTTAGGAGTAATGCTGCACCTAGGAAGAGGGAATTACTAGGAAGTTCACGTAAGAACTTTCTTACTTTAGGTGGATGCAGCGTTATCGTACAAACTAAAATCCACCGCCTTGACAAATCACTAATGGGCAAATAAGTTTTCGAGTCTCTGGCCACTTGATGTTTCAAAAACAAATTCAGCTTCTGTGGAGAATTTGTCATTTATGCTTAGACGCTTGCGGTGATCAGCACGCCATTCATTGTTGCGCCAGAGAATGCCAAACCTCATTACCTTGAGCACACTTGCCTCCACAACAAAGAACCTAGCCAATTTAATCTCAGATGTGCTGCCTCGGTAGTTGATCAAATCAATTTCTGTAAGATGGAGATCAAGGCATTCGATGAGATTGTTATAGTGCAGCACATTTTTCACTTTTGGGTCTTTTTTTATCTGCAAAAGAAGAGAACATATTAGAGCAGCTGGCTGCATAAGATTGTCGTGTCATCAAGAGGTACCAATATCATTCGCTCATACGATAGGGTTGGCTGGCTAGTGATATTTTTTCACTCTCTCTCTCTCTCTCCCTCTCTCTCTCTGTTTCTGTTTCCTCTCATTTAACTAGGAGCACGTGAAGAGCTTGGGCATTTGTTGCCTTCCACTATGTGGCCGATGCCATATTTCGCAAAAGTATGCCACATAATACGCATCGATGTCAAATCAAAAGATTTTGGCACCGCTCTCGCGATGTGAGAGAGTTGGCACCGCTGTGCACACAGACCCACATGTATAAAAAAATCAATCAAACCAACTACACCAGCCTCTCACTCTCCCAAACAAGTGTTTTTTATTGCCTCAGTCCTCTCTCTCCCCCACGCAGTGTTTTTTCATTGCGTGAGTTAATTTGGCACCGGAGCAAAGTAGGTGCTCCAGATTGGGGCACCAGGTGAGCAATGGAGGGGCATCGATGCCAAATGCATCACAAGTGAATCTGGCACATGTTTTGGCCTACATACCCCACTTTTGTACTCCCTCCGTCCCAAAATTCTGGTCTTAAATTTGTGTAAATACGAATGTATCTAGTTACATTTTAGTGTTAGATACATCCGTATCTAAACAAATGTAAGACAAGAATTTTGGGACGGAGGGAATACTACCTCGTATTTAGTATAAAATTTTGACCATAGATTTACCTAAGAAAATGCCAATGCATGTCACTAAAAATTACACCATTTGAAATTATGTTCAAATACGAATCCAACGATATAGTTCTTAGTGAAATGCATTAACATTTTGTCAGTTAAATCTATGGTCTAATTTTGATACTACAAAATTGGAAGAGTAAACCAGGACGGAGGTAGTAGTAGTACATGCCCTTAGGGTAACCATAGAGTTACTGAAGTAGTCTAAGTTACTTTCCACTATGATTAGCCTAGGCTACTATAGTAGTACAACATAAAAATGATGAAGGTGATCACGTGAGAAAAAATACTAAAAACATTTCTTTCGGTGCAGTGCGTAGATGTAGTTTTGAACACTACACTTGTCATCGCAATTTGGGAAAATTACGAAAAAATTGAGCTACGTTGTGATTACCGTTTACTAATAGGAAAGAAGTTTCACCTTGATGAGTAGCCTCTCCGTGCATGGAAAGCATGTAAGGAATCCAACAACTTGATCCAGATTGGGGCCGATAGATTTTAGTGCTAAGATCTTCACTATGCGCATGGACTGGGTCAAGCTTGTGGGAATCATTTTCTGGAAGACGGTCGTAAATACATCAAGAAGAAATTTAAAAATGTGAATTTCAAGAAGACGGAGAAGAAGATGAGTGTTGTACCTGAACGATTACGGATCCAATAAAGAGTTCCGAGAATTTGCCAGACGAGTATACCAACGCTGTCAATTTCGGCGCGTCAATGACCCTGATTTTTGTTGGACCTTCTAGATCCGATACAAGCAATCTCTCAAGGAAAGGCGCATTCTCAATGACCATAACGTGGAATAGCTGGAGTGATCTCTTCCCAATTGATGTCTTGTTGTGGGGCCAGCAAGACACATAAATCCATCAGAGATTCGTTGAGGCGATGTGGAGGCTAATGAACCCGTGGATCTGCTCAAGACGAAGGTACTCGAGCACAGTACAGCTGTGGAGCAGGTGCTCCATAGCCTTCTTCGAGATGACAATGTCGAAGAGGTCGAGCTGCTTGAGTTGAGGGAGAAGAAGGGCGGGCACGACATCAATTTGGGGAAGATAGCAGGAGCTGAAGCTGGCGTGGTGTAGCGTTGGCGTGAGGCGGAGCGCGGATGGCGGCAAAGAGCGACATCGTCCAGCTTCAAAGCTGAGCTCCTCGAGTTGATCTAGGGCGGGGGATAAGAACCACTCGTCGAACTTGGGTTGGACCTTGCAGTTGGTACTGAACATGCGGATGTCAAGGCGCCTGGCTGGCCCAGGGTGCGATGAAAGGATCTTGGAGACTGTGGCCATGCGTTTGCAATCCCTGTTGCAAAGGCAGCTGTCGACGGTGAGGTTGAGGGGGACGCAGTGCCAGAGGGGGTGCCACCGCCGGGAGAGCAGGGCGGTCCGCATGGCAGATTTGGTGGGTAGGAGGCCGATGATGACGAGCAGCACATCATCGGGGAGGCTGCTGATGAAGTCCAGGCTCGCCGGATGCGGTTCTGGCTCGAGCGGCCTCCACTTGTTGGCTGCCTCGCTGTCCATCTCAACGGGCGGCGACGCCGGTGTACACGTGTGCTGGTGTGTGTTGTGTGCTGGGTGTGCGCGAGTGTGTCCTTTTGTGCATGCTGCCACGCAGTGCTGAATTGTGCGTGAGTGCATCCTTCGCGCGCAAGAAGTTTGTCCTTAATGCACCCTCAATTTACTAGCGTGCGGGGTGCTACCCCGAGTGGTTCAACTTTGTTTCCTTTACCGCGTGTCAGATGGGCCTCTAGTTTACTTATTTTCACCCACTACCACATGGGCCAGCACACCAAGATACAAAACACGAGCTGACAACGCAGCATGTGGATTGGTTGACCGGTCAACTAAAGAATATACAGAGCTATACGCTGACACAGTGAGCATACAATTCGTTGGTATAGAGAGTTCGAGTGAGAGGGCAGGCCCGTGAGAGATAGCAGAGAGAGAGAAAGAGCTACTCCCTCTGTTCGATAATGTAGTTACAACATTTTTTTAAAGTCAAACTTTTGAAACTTTGACCAAGTTTATAAAGAAATTACTTATATCGGCAATACCATAGATAAATGATAGTATGAAGTAAGTACATGTTGTGATGAATCTAATGATCGTTCCAGATGTAAATGTTTTTCTCCACATATACCTAGTCAAACTTTTCTGAGGTTTGACTTTTCAAAACATCCATATGCTTATGGACGTGACAGAGTCCCTGACGAGAGAGAGAGAGAGAGAGAGAGAGTGAAAAAGTGTGTGTGCATGTGTGAAAGAGACATGGACAACACACGATAAAAGTGGAGAAAAAGCGTGCGTGTCTTATGCAAACATATCACACATGCATCTTCGACAACGGAGGCAAGGTGAGGAGATAGTGTGTGGTTGTTTGGAACCGAGAGAGGAAGACCCCTAGCACGTGGCCAAGAGGGGTCTGACAAACACGGGACAGATGTTGAGAGAGACGTACGGAGAAAATGCAGACATGGGGAGGAGAGAGTGTATGTTTGTCATAGAGAGATCCCCTGGAGATCGCGATGGAAATACATGGGTGGGAGATCGAGTGACAAGGTGTGCGCGCGATAGAAGATGCCCCGAGAGATATTGAGATAGTCGTATGGATGGAAGGAGACAATACGTGTGTTCCTGATGGCTAGTAAGATATAATCATACTTAGGAGGGGGGGAGTGCTTGCACCTATGGCCCTGTTTGGATACTCTAACTCAGTTAGAGGTTAGAGTTAGATTCTAACCCTGAACTAACTCTAAGTAAAGAGGTGTTTGGATGGCAGGGTTAGATGGAGCACGGATACGGCGAGGCACCTTCACGGGCGGTGCGAGAGGGAGGGAGGGAGAGGATGAGAAGCTTCGAGGAAGTGGGGAGGGATCTGCTGCGGGGAGAGCGAGAAGAACTAACCCAAATAAGCACCTCTTGGATGGGTTAGTTTTTTTGGATGGGTTAGATGCATCTAGCCTAAACTAACCCTCCTGTTTGGATCTTTTTGGGTTAGTTGACTCCAAACTAACCCAAACTAACTCTAACCCATGGATCCAAACAGAGCCTATGATGGAGTGAGGGATTATGGTACTTAGGGGGGTGCGTGTCACATGGAGAGAGAACAAGGGCGGAGAGTGTTGGATGGGTCTATATGTATAGCGCGAGCGAGACATGTGTATGTGTGAACCAGGGAGATATAAGGCTCGTTTGGCTTGCGTCGTGAGCATCTTTTGCATGGCCTGGGGTTGTGGCTGGATTTCATGCACGCTTGTTTGGTTGCTACCATGTGAAAAAGAAAGCCCGCCTGTGCTGGGTTCCCTTGCACTTTAATTAGCCCGGCTGAACTCCACACACTGCAAGTAGCCTGGCCCAAGCGACCGATTTCGAATGCCTGGCCGTGCCTGGTCGTGCGGCCACGAGGCTAATAGCAACATGGATGGATATTAGCATTAAATAATTGATGCATGGATTGATTGATTGGACGTTGATGCTTTGCCTGGCCCAGGCATGAACCAAACGCTTCAGCACCACACAAGCCTGGCCAGGCAGAAATATTTTACATCTCACGTCCACACCAGGCAGTACCGACCATCAAGGCATGAGGGTCAGGTCACGAACCAAACTAAGCAATAAAGTTTGAGAGAGATTGAGGACCCCGATAAGGCTGAGTGGTGCATCATATAGCTGAGAGGGGGAAAGAGATATTCCATCCGCTTGATAATGCAGTGCATGTAAATTTTTTAGAAGTCAAACTTTGGAAACTTTGATCAGGTTTACGCAAATGTTATTTATATCTACAATACCAGAGATACATCATACAAAACTACATCTCATGGTGAATCTAATGGTATATGTTTGCCGTACTAGATGTAATTCTTTTTCTCCACGTACATGGTCAAACTTTGTGATGTTTGACTTTTCAATAAATCTATGTGCTATGGACGGAGGTGAGTGCCTCAGTCGAGACAGATCAAGTGCGTGTGAAGGAGAATGAGTAAGTGTGCAAAAAGAGTATGTGTATGAAAGAGAAAGTGACAACAAACGATAAATTAGAGAGAGAGTGTGTGTTTTCGTTTCTTATGCGAACATATCACGCATGCATCTCCGAGATGGAAAAGCGAGGCGAGGAGATACACGAAGATAGCTAGTGTGTGATTGTTTGCAACGGAGAGAGACACCCCTGTAGCACATGTCCAATAGAGGTCTGGCCAACAAGGAAAAAAGGTCGAGAGGGACACATGGATGGCATGGACGCAAAGGGGAGGGAGAGAGGGTGTGTTTGTGATAGAGAGAAACCCTCAAGATCGTGAGGGGACTATATGGGTGGGAGATCGAGGGAGTGCATGCGCGATAGAAAGATGCCCCGAGAGAAATCGAGATATTCCATGCACATGTTTGTGATGGAGACTAAGATTAGCTAGTCATATACATATAGGGGGACTGTGTGTGCCTACAATTGAGTGAGAGACCATCATACTTGGCTAGCTGGGCATGAGATTGTGTGTGTGTGTGTGTGCATGTGAGATGCAGAGAGAACGATGGAGACAGAAAGAGTTTTAGATGGGCCTATCGAGTGCGAGAGAGATATGCATGTGTATGTGTGACCCAGGTGGATGGAGAGTTTGAGAGAGGGGGGGAAGAGCTCCGAGATGACATAGTGGTGCGTGACAGAGTTACGGGCAAAGAGCCAAGGAATTTGTGTGCGTACGATGAGTGCACCCAAGATATCTAGCTTGGACTAGCTAGAGTATCATACATAGTGTGTAGTGAGACCTATAGATGGTGTATATATGAATGCGGACTAGAAAGACCCCCCCACACACACACACACACAGAGAGAGAGAAAGGGAGAGGGACCAACAAGGTTTTTGTGTCGGATGCGTGCGACAGAATTGAAGATTGTCGGCGAGAGAGTGAGTGAGAGAGAGAGAGAGAGAACAGGAGTCCGGGAGAGGGGGAGGTCACGTTTTATGCATCAAAGACTAATATAAACTTGCATTCAAATATTTAAATTGGAGACCATGTTGTCTGCAATCCACACATGAACGGATATATGCATATATCAAACAAGTTCATTAATTTGACTTTCAACATGTTCATGGAGTACTATAATACTGTACAACATGCTACTCGATTGAGGTGTTCAATTTTGAATTTAGTTCACTATTTTGACCTACTGAACGAGCTAGTTCATTGAATCGATATATTTCATTTTGGGTTTGATTCGCGTTTTTGAGTGGGTCAACTATTTGTCATATAGTAAATCGCTAGCAACGAGCATGTAAAAACACATTACTCCCGAGCATCATCTCTCCATCTAAAAAAGAAGTGGCAAGCTAATATTTCAAAATTTGATTCGAATCGACTTGGTAAGGTAGCGTTAAACATCCTCTCTGCACGGTGGAATTCGCCCGAGCAAATAAATGGGAGACGCGAAATTACCGTCCTATGTGGGACATGCATCAATTGGCCCGTTGTACATCGAGGGTAGGTTCGTAACTTCATCCAAGCGCGCCTTCTCCTCGGTCAAAATGACATGTGCCGAATAATTCATAAACCATGGTCGGCAAAACATGCTCTCCTCGCCCGAAATAGCTCGCGCCCACTATTTCAAAACACGCTCTCCTCGCCCAAATTCACTCGCGCCCACTATAGTTCAAAACACGCCCTCCTCACCTGAAATCGCTCCCTCCCACTATTTGGGGAGAAGCAAAGTTACTCTACTATCCCCGACCCTCAGTACACAGACCCAAGCCGAGAAGCCTATAGGCAAGGGTAGAACTGTAACTCCCCCTCACATTTCAGACAAATGCGTCCGTAGGACATGGTTCCACTCCCCTCCCAATTCCCCCCTGCCCGTCCCCATTCATACTCGTGGGCGCCAAATGACCTTCTCCCCGGGAAGCTCCCTTCTCCCGAGCCGCGAAACCTCAGCCCCACCTCCATGGCGCCCCCACAGCACCAATTTCACAGCCGCCCCCTTAATGCCGGAGACGCTGTCCAATTGCCGTCGTGCACTGGGCCGTGTGCCTCTTACTCCGTGCTGCTGGTGCTGCCTCGATGATGGCCGCGTGAACCGTACCGGAGCCGATTCACCCCCGCTGTTGTTCACGGCGCCGGAGCGGCTCCAACTTTGGATCCGTCCAGAGTCCTGGCGCTGCTTCCGCGTAGCCGTCGACTGTCGCGACATCGCTCTTTCCCTGTCGCCGGTCACCACCGCAACCGCGCTGGCCTCACCGACTCGGCAGCTAGACCTGCCTACTTCACCATGCCGCCAGATAGGTCGCACCCTCATCTGAAATCACTTTATTTAGGCGTCAGTTGTCTGAATTTTTATTCTGGGCCAATCGATTCCCAATGGGAAGCAGCACCCCTCGAGGCGGCGGAGCTCCTAGGCTGCCGGTTGGCTGGTGTCTAATGTAAGGGTGCGGGGCCGCAAGTTCACCGTGGAAGCAGCGCTTAGATGGCTATTTCTAGAGTTGCGTGGGTTGAAGGTACTGCCGCCGCCGAATCTGGATGACGGGGAGTCTTTGTGGATTGGCCCGGGGGCGGCGCAACCACAGCAGTGCGGTGGGGCGGGGAGCGGGGTTTTGGACGAGGCCACGGACGGTAGAGGCAGGCTGCTCTGCCGTTGGTCGCTGGCTCTTCGGGGAAGATTCGAACAGTGTCAGCCGGGAGGCACAAGACGGCCATCAAGCCATCCGGCGTAGATCGGACAGTACCAAAATAAAATAAAATCGTGTGACCCCAATTTAGTCTTCAGTCAACAGACGTGTGACCACTCTCGTATCTTGTTGTTGATCCCTTAGTGTATTTCTTCGGATCAAAGAGATATGTCGTTCTTAACTTTATGCGTTATCTGCATCTTCAGACACACCATCTTCCGACTCACCGCAGCAGCTCCAACAAGGGAAGCATACACCAGAAGGGAGCTACAGTCCCCACTCAACAGTTCCCTGCATCGAATGCGCGTGCCCGACATGGACAGCCACAACAACTGCAGGGCCATCGACAAGTCAGCCCATGATGCTCACTCCTATGGATGGCAGCCAGATAGGTTGCACCCTCATCTTACTTGTGTGCAACATTTATGGCTTTGTTATTCATCTAAGCACGGAAAATAGATCATCACATTTCACTGTATATTCATGCTGATCTCTTACGGGTCTTGTTCAGGAGTTCACACTGTTCCATAGTGCAGCTAAGATACTTGTTCTTTAGGTAACGATGTTCCATAGTTATCATCCATCAGCCAATGCTATCCCACAGGCTGGTGACTATAGTATTATACCACTTCTAGTATTACCTATGTTGTTCTTTAATACTTTTGTGTGCCATCTAGTTAATCTTGAGTACAAACGATACATATTCTGTAGCTTTCATCTGTGTTCTCCCTTTAGTTTATGAGACCTGTTGCTGCTAGTTAACCCCAGTCCTACTATTTATGTCATCTCCTACAGGCACTCATTTACATAAATCTAACTACTAGTTGTCTTCCATGCATGTTAGATATAATTGTACACACTGATATATCCACAAGAACCTCACGGAGCAATGTAAAGGCAAATAAACTTGATGTCAATGATACCCAATATGATGGAACATGTAAACGCAGTTCTTCAGAAGACTTGCAGAAAGATGATGAATCCTCTTCACCACACAAGGTCCTTGCTCTAACTTGGCCTGTGATATGGGTACAACATGCATATAATGTTCTGGAGTGTATCTACTTTGTTGCAATGCCATGTGCTTAGCATGCTGACCATGCATGTAAATATGTCATGCCTTCCTGTTTTTCACTACCTATTCCATTCATGATAACATGTTTTCGAATTCTAGTACTGTCATTCTACTCTATTGCAATGCCATCTGCTTAATTTGGACATCATGCTTCTGAATATCTTATGCATTGTTATTCATCAGTATGTACTTCATCTGTCTGCCATACCATGTTTTTTACATTGAAGTGCTGTTCTAGTGCTCTGTTGCAATGCCATCTTATTTTCCCAATCATACATGTGTATGTTGCCTTGGTTATTTCTGTATGTATTCCGCTAGCATATAGTTTTACATTCAACTAGTTTTTTTTGTTGTGTTGTCCTGTCGTATCCCTAGCTCTTACACCATACTCCCTCCGTCCGGATTACATGTTGCCGAAATGGAGAAAAAAGGATGTATCTAGAACTGAAATATGCCTAGACCCATCCATTTTTTTCCGGATGGAGGGAATACATGTCAATATGTCATGCCTTTCTATTCTTCAGTACCTATTCCATCTCTCTGTTGTCGCATGTTTTATAATTAAAGCACCATTCTTCTATACAAGGCATGCAAGGGGAAGACGACTACGTTAGAATCTGAAGGGTTACAAACAAGGCCTTCGCAAAAGATCCAAACACCAGGAGATAATAAACCAACTCCAGTTTTTATAGATACTGCTCCAGCACAGAGAAACCCAACTCCTACTGATAATAAGCAGATTCCAGTGGCCGAAGAACTAGTCCGCTCCAGTCGAGCAAAAATATGTCAACTCAATTCTAAGAAGCGTGTGTGTATCCTTGCATCATGAAATTTTATAGCATGCTGATCATATTTTCTACATGTTTCTTACCCATCTCTCTTTTAGAAAATAAGCTTAATAGATAGAAGAATTTCTGCAATGGTATCGTTTATGAGGAAAGATTCTTGCAGGAATTCTCTGTGCTCCAATGTAGATGTAAGTACCTATTGTATATCACTATATTTTTACATCAGCATGTATTTTGTTAATCGGCGTGAATCCAACCTTTATCTGATCTAAATTTAGTTGTAGAAAAATGTAAGATTAAAGGCCACAATGTTGATTTTTGCAAGGAAAACTGACTGGTAGTTTTGCATCCTGAGCTGCATGAGTGTACTATCTCATATCAGTGGGTTTGAATACTTTGGTTCTGCAGTGGGTTTTTCAGTGTTTTTTTACTATGTTGTCATGTCGTATCCCTAGCTCTTATATCATACTCCCTCCATCTAGATTAAATGTCGTAGAAATGGATAAAACTGGATGTATCTAGAACTGAAATATGCCTAGACCCATCCATTTATTTCCGGATGGAGGGAATACATGTCAATATGTCATGCCTTTCTATTCTACAGTACCTATTCCATCTCTGTTGTAGCATGTTTTATAACTGAATCACCATTCTTCTATATAAGGCATGCAAGGGTAAGACGGCTTTGTTAGAAACTGAAGGTTTACAAACCAGGTCTTTGCAAAAGATCCAAACGCCAGGAGATAATAAACCAACTCCATTTTTCACAGATACTACTCCAGCACAGAGAAACCCAACTCCCACTGATAATAAGCAGATTCCAGTGACCAAAGAACTAGTCCGCTCCAGTCCAGCAAAAGAATGTCAACTCCATTCTATGAAATTTTATAGCATTCTGATCATATTTTCTACATGTTTCTTACCCATCTCTCTTTTAGAAAATAAGGTTAAACGATAGAAGACTTCCTCCATTGGGATCGTATTCGAGGAAAATATCTTGCGGGAATTCTCTGTGCTCCAATGCTGATGTAAGTACCTATTGTATATCACTATATTTTTACATCAACATGTATTTTGTTAATTGGCGTGAATCTAACCTTTATCTGATCTAAAATTAGTTGTAGCAAAATGTTAAAGGCGCCAATGTTGATTTTGTAAGGAAAACTGCCTGGTAGTTTTGCATACTGAGCTGCATGAATGTACTATCTCATATCACGCACATTATTGAATTGTAGTGCTTCTCTGGTTGCCCATTCATTCATTGTGTCAATGTTGCTTTCATACTACCTTACCTGGCTGATGATAGCTGTGCCATATTGTGTTAATTTGGTGTAGGCTACTTGCCCAAACGTTTGTTGTGTCAATGTTGCTTTCCTATTATCTGACATGGCCAATGATAGCAATGCTAGTGTGTTAATTTTGTGCAGGTTGCTGAAGATAAGAAGACAAACTCTGAAAACAGCAAGGCAACCCCATTGTTTCTTTCCAGTAAATCTAGGCCACGTAATATGGCAATAACTCATGATTAATCTGTTTGGTTCCCGTCCTAATTTATGTTATGATGCAGTGCTCGAGACACTCTCCACTATCAATAATACAAGCCTGCCAAAATCGCCATCTGAATCTGTTCAGTATCCTCTGACTCGAATGCAACGGAATAAATGTATGTTTGTGAACCAATTAATGGCTGAAGCAATGATGGAAATGGTGGATGAATCAGAGGTGCAGAGTCATGCGACACAACAACTGATCAATGTTTTCAGAGACAGTGTAGCAAAGCAGAAAGAACTTGCCCACATGCTTATGGGCGTCATCGGTGCTGAGGCTGCAGATTATGACGTTGTAGATGGTTAGGTTCTGCTCATTTATTTGAACTGGCATCAATCTTTGATTGCCCAGTGGATGTAATTTCCTGTAATATATGCTGGATGTGCAACGTTATTCCCTGTATGCCGTACCTTTGCGTGATCGATTTTGGTCCTGTGCATAATTGCTCGTCGTAATGGGCTCAAATTATCTAATTTGGCCTAAAGACATGTATGAACTTTAGTGGGCCCATTAAGTTAATGGGCCGTTACTAGGCCGATAGTTAATGGTCGGCCCTCTTACCTCCCGGGTCGTTAACAAGCTGACATCGAAGCGGGCAATAGGTGGCCCCAGTTTATTTCACGGGCCGTTAACAGGCCGTTACTAAGTTTGGGCTACATATGGCCCAACTATACTGTAGGCCTTTAGTAGGCCGAAAGAGACAGCGGGCTTGTACTGGACCATGAAGATCATGGGCCGCTAAGAGGCCGAAAGTTAGGTCGTATTGTAAATGGCCCAATTGTGTTGTGGGACTTTAGCAGGCCGAAAGAGAAACCGGGCTGGTATTGGACCATGAAGGGCATGGGCCGTTAAAGGGCCAAAACTAAGGTCCGACTACAAATGGCCCAACTCATTTATGGTCCGTTAACAGGCCGAAAGTCACACAGGGCCGGGAATTGGCCCAACACTTAAATGGGTCACTAAAAGGCCAAAACTCAGGTCCGACTAAAAATGGCCCAACTGATTTATGGGCCGTCAACAGGCTGAAAGTGACACCGGGCCAGAAAATTGGCCCAACACTTAAATGGGCTGCTAAAAGGCCGAAACTCAGGTCCGACAACAAATGGCCCATCAGATTTATGGGCCGTCAACAGGCTGAAAGACACATCAGGCCGGAAACTAGCCCAACATTTAAATGGGTTGCTAAAAGGCCAAAAGATGTACATCCTGAAAATTGGCCCATCCATTAAACGGGCCGTTAACAGGCCGAAATCTCATAGGGCCGATATTGAGCCTAGATATATAGCGAGCTATTAATGGGGTCGAACTGACGATGGGCTGCAATGGTGTCAAATATTTAACGGGCCGTTGACGGGATGAATTGGCTCATCTCGTATGAGCCATGGGCTTAAATGGACCTGACACAAGTAGGCCTTATATGGGCTGGCCTGCTAATTTTTATTGGGCCGGCCTTTTCACAGGAATGGGCCTCTGTTGGGCCGTGCCACGTCTTGACGTACCATAGGCGTCTTCCGTCCAATGAGTGGATGACATCTGTCCCAACGTTGAGCCGACACGTGTTTCCTCCAGCCAATGATGATTTTACACGTGGAAAATCCCCATTGGTCGGGGGTGTTAACGGGTTATCGGATCCAAAACCCGACCCGATAGCTTAACGGCATTCCGTTACGGTGGATGCCACGTGTCGGTCACCCTTGACTAAAGCACTTCTGTGACGCGCGATTTATCGTCATGGAGTGGACACTTCCGTGATGATAATTTTGGTAATGTCATGGAACACTTCTACGACAGCACAGGTATGACTATCTTGATTCTGTCGTAAATTTGTCATGGATGTACATGCATGACAAAAAACGCGACCTATTGTGACAAACACGTACAATCACGGAAGTGTATTTTTCTTGTAGTGTCCCAAGTCTCCCAGATACACCTTCTGCCAGTGATGAACATCAGTGTACAGCAGTAGTACAAGGAGGCGCCTTGAGACATTCAAATCTCTATTTTTGTACATATCAACTAAAATTAAGCACCCCAGTTTGGAGAAATGCTTAAACATTAACAATGGGACTAGTTGATGAAACATACTTTAACAAAGAGAAGCACTTTCTTTATCTACATTGGAAATGAAATGATAGAGATGACACTCGCTCTATTTTAACTGTATTATTACTTCATTTTATCAGTGACACTAGGGTCGAGCAGGTGGCAAACGAGGTGTACCGTGCGTCGCAAGGATGGAGGCCGGGGGTGCTTAGACTGGGATGCCGAAGCTGGCTTTTTCAGTCACCAACATGGATGATTCAATTCATGGGACCTTTTGGTGCAGTTCACCTAAAATGAAGCAATGTCCCGTGAGCTAGCAGCTTCTTCTTCAAAAAAATTTAAGAAAAAGGCTCTAGCCCCGGTTCCATTTCCATCAGAAAACGAAACCCACAGAGCTTCTTTTTCATTAGTTGCAATAAAATTGACAACATCAAGGTTGGTTGTGAAGCTCCTGGAATGCTCAACTATAATTTGGATATCATTTGTGCAGTTCAACTAAGATCGAGCGTGAAATGTATATCTTTGTTTGCACAAAAAAGGTGGAAAGGAGGGTGACTAACAAGTGATGAAACATGCATCAAATGAAAAGAAGCATGTTCCTTATCTGAATGGCAATCCTAGAAGGACAGTAGCAATTTCTAAAGCAGTGGCATTGCTAGATATTAGTGTGGGCATTAGGATTAACTATGACAACCGTTAAATACGACATTACTTTGGGCATGGGAGAGTAGGCGGACCAGGACAGTTGCATTTCTAACAAAAAGAACCAACTTATCTTAGTGGGAAATTTTAGCAGGACATGTAAAGAAGTGCCATTGATTCATATTACTGGAGGCATTACATTGAAAACAACATTGGTTTAACGTGTCCTTACTTTTAACAGTGCGACTGCTACATTTTACTAGTGGCATTACATAAGAGTGGCTCGGGGCAACAAACATCATAACAGGATATCTGGGTTGGTCCTATTTTTGTTCGGTATAGCCACCTTATATTGTGTGAGGCTAGCAAATCTAGTGCTAGAATTACTCTGTTGACTTGTCCCCCAGTCCCCACTTTCTTCCCTTTTTCAACCAATAGATCGGGTTTATATTGAGTTTGTACTGTGTTTCCCTTTATTTCCCTATTAGACCTAGAGACCAGTTGGATAGCCAGTCTCTGCTACTTTTCGCCCCCATTATTTCCTCTTTCGACCAAGTCCTAGATTCAGGTAACAAATCCCCCCACCCCCCACCCCCTTTCTTCCTTGTTTGAACCAAGTAGTACTAGATTCGAGTGCATGAACTAGTTTTACCTCTTAAACATAAAAAAATTAGGTGGTTTTCGAACAGCCGATCGATCCTATCTACGAGGGGGCCTGAGAAATAGTAAAAGTTACAAATGCGGCGAATGTCAGGAGCTTGAGAAGTAGAGCAAGGCCGGTTTCGAAGGAAGTTATACCTGAGGGTCGCCGGGATGTCGCTAGGTGGGCGGCGGGAGGCCGGATCTGCCCACACTACGGTAGCGAGGAAGAAGGGGTCGGAGGCCCTCCCTCGCCAGCGGTGCTTGGGAGAGAACGGCAATGCAGGCTGATCGGGACGCACCCAGCAGTGGGTAAGAGACAGCGCCGAGGATGACCGTGTGAACTTTGCACCTTCTCACCTTCCCCGGCGGAGAGGATCCGGCTGGATCTGTGACCAGCGGTGAGCAGAGAGAGAGAGAGAGAGAGAGAGAGGGAGGGAGAGAGAGAGAGAGAGTGGCCACTGCTGTCGTGTTTAGATCTGGAGAGGTCGAGACAGTGTGAAGAGAGCAACACTAGCAAGCAAGCGCGGAGTCTCCTACCTATATAGTGGAGTAGTACTTAGTTTTCTTTTGTCTACCGGAGCCGGCTTGACCTCGTCAATGACTGTCGAGAAGTCTTCATGCACGTGGACCGGAGGCGCAGTTGTCGTCATTTTGATCTGAAGCGCCGGATTATAACATATAACATGAAAAATGCCACATGATAAGAAATCATAACCTCACTGCCCAAAGGAGACAACATGAATCCCGATGAACAAACTAGACGAGGAACAAAGCTCAAATTAAAGATAAACTCTTAGAAAAGGGGTCCGTCGATAAATGTCCTAATTAACATAGCTGGCTTGACCTATATGGCAGCCGAGTAGTCACTGTCCGTGCATGTGCCCCCAATGACTAGACCAACTCAGTTGTCGCTATTTAACCCTCGCAGTGATCCGAAGCACATGACACATAATTTTACGAGATGATAAGAAACCTTTTTTTAGATTTCTCACCACAACTACAGCCATGTACAACACAGCCTGCATGATATGTAGACGATAGCCAATCAAGGCGTGTCTGCTGGAGTCTGGTCACATGCATGGACGAACTGATCTTCCGTGTCTTGCAGGGATCGTCCAGGCACCAACGTAGTACAACACTTCTCTAGTACTATCGCTCGTCTCTCTCTTCTATTAAGTCACCCAACTTGCGGGGCCGGGGAGTGTGCCTATGGTCGGTTCTCAATTGCCGTCCCACATGTGTGTGCGAATGCAATACAACGCACGTTCCATTCGGAGAGCAGCGGTGCCAGACCGACCGACCGTCTGGGGTGCGACGCGAACGCGACGGGCATGCTGTATACTTCGCACATGTGTACCGCCGTTTTCTAGACGCTTTGCTCCATGGCGCGGGCGCAATCCATGGATACAAAATTAGTATACTATATACTATTTAAAAGTCAAGGGCGGGGCTTTTCCTGCCTGGTAGGCGGCGGGACAGTTTCGCCTAGTCGGTTCGACGGAGACGCGAGAAGACGAGGGAGTAGGCTGCTGCAAACGTAGCGATGTGTGATTTGACAGCGAGTTACTACTGGACAGGTGGGGCCCCATGATTTGACTTGCCATTATCATTTTAACTGTGGCGCTACGACCGGCGTGAGTCTCCCGATTCCTTACCACCTCCATATAGGTGCCTCTTCCAATGCTCCACCATGAAGTAGTAGAGGCTGGCTCTTGCATGAGAGCCCACTTCTCCACTTTTTCCTTGCCTCTCTTTCCTCCACATATGCAAAAATGCCATGTAAAGCGCACTATTGTACTTACTTGCTCCTACAGGTGCTTAAGCTTGCCACATAGGGCTAAAGTCTGATGTGACAAGTTAATCAAGAAGAGAGAGACTAGTTTGGTGACCCAAGGAAGAAATGGTGCTAAGCACGTGTACCTAGGTGAAAAGACAATTTTGAGTCTATAGCTAATTAAATGAAGCAAACTTAGCAAGACCATTTCATTGGAAGAGGTCACTCCTTGGCAAATGCAATAAATACTAGTACTCCCTGTGTCCCATTATATAAGAACGTTTTTGACACTACACTAGCTAGTGTCAAAAACGTTCTTATATTATGGGACGGAGGGAGTACGAAGAAAGAGATAGAGAGGAGTAAAAAAATACACTTATAGCCAACCTTGTTGTAGTATGAGTGACTAAGTGATGACTATGTATAACATGCCAACATCAGATAGCCTAACGCACCGTGTTAAATCTCCAAGGGCGCGACTGCATGAGCGACGCGACGGTCGTGGTAGGCGCAACAATGATACGGGCTGCTAGCAGCCCTTGCATCTGAGATCAAACGGTCACATGCTAAGTTGCTAAAAATTTGCAGAATAACCCTACAGGATAGGATATTCACCCATAGGTCGAGAATCACGCCATGCAATCATTCGATCTCAGATCCAAGGGCTCTCGGAAGCCCGTATCATGGGAGAATGGAAAGCCACTACCCTGCCGTCGCACGCTGGTAGTTCGCTCCTACTCTTTCCCGCACATCCTTTAATACTACGGCGGTTCGCTCCTAGTCGTCCCGTCCATTCACATTACGGCAATTCCACTAATCCTAACCCTCCTCCCAAATCCATGGCATCCCAAATCTCCCCGATCGGCGGTGAGTACAAGGTTAGAACCATCACCGGCGATGAGTTCGACGTCATCTACAACCGTTCTTCGGCGACGGTGAAAGGATGCCTTTCTCGCTTCACACGCATGTTCGAAAACTCACATGATCGTGGGACGAGAGAAGGATCTAAAGGACGAAGAGAGGAAGAAGCCCGCCATGATCCAGGTTTGCATACATAACGTTTGCTTGGTCTACCACATATGCCATGCCGACGTTGAGTGCCAGGATTTTAAGAACTTCCTCTAGGAAAAAACAGTCAAATTCGTTACTGTAGACTTTAAGAACGACAAAGAAGTCCTGTGTTGTATAGGCCTCGTTGTAGGCAACCCCTTCGACCTCCAGAAGAATCGGCTGGTGCCCTCTCCTCAGCCCTCAATGCTGACCCTGGCAGGAGCCATGGTTCATCCTTCGTACCGCAAACTGGAGAAACCTCATTACACGTTTCATCGTCATGCATGGCAGCGGAATGTACTAGATATAGACCACATCCACTACGCTGCAATGGATGGCTACCTTTGTTTCAATATCTACAAGGCTTGGATGAAGAGCAACAGCCAAGTTGGCGGTTCAAGCAAAGAAGTATCGGCCAAGAGGAAGAGGGACAAGGACGAAGTCGAGGACGTGGACGAGGACTCCGAGTAAGGTGGCAGTGTCGTTGCTCATGGTGGTTCTAAACTTCTAATGCAGTGTCTACCGGATTAGTTGCATAGTTTAATTTCAGGTGTGCTTAGTTTAATTTGAGGGGTGTGTTGTGTTGAGCCCCCAGCAGAACTATGTTATGTTTCTTCTCGTTACTTTAACTCTTCAGTATGTACATACTAGTACTAGTATTTCTTTAATAGAATTTAGCACCCCAATTAAGCACGTACTAGCTTTTTTAATAGTACTATATGCACAATTTGGTGATGGGCGCTCTCTATATGTACCACCTTTTTAAAAAAAATCAATTTTTGCTCCATGGCGAATCCATCGATAGTGGAGTACTACTGTACAAAAGTATACATTTTTTAAAAGGCTAGCATACTGTTCATCACATATATATATATATATAGCCAGTTAAATTATCAACCTAGAACGACATGCATGCCATGTAGTAAACCGATACGGAGGAAGTATAGTAAAAAATCAGGTGATTTTACCGAGTGATCGGCGGGGGAGCATGGCCTGTCATGCGGTCCCACGTGTCATGATGTACCAAGGCGATGCGCGTGTCCCTCTTGAGGCAGAAGCAATACTAGTACTCCTACGTGGTTTGAGATGATGTCGAACCGAAGTGTGAAATAATGGTTGCTTCGTTTGTCTGGGAAGGTGCGGCATTGTGATTTGATGTCTCATTGCTCATTACTACTACTGGGCCGGTACGAGTGGGGTGCATCCCCCCGCTGTTCTGCACTGTTATTTGGTGCTTGACACATCGACCTTGTTGCTATATGTCCCACATGTCAGCGACAGGAAGTACAAAATTCATGAAAGGGAGCATCGACGGAGGAGTATACTACAGAATTCATGAAAGGGAGCGACTTAGTTTTGGAAAAATCTGTTTTTACGGAGTACATACCCACTAGGGTTTATAGGGCTCATCTAAAAAACATTCGTTTTTCCATTTGATAAGTCTCAATTCTACTATACTAGTAGTAGTACCATTACATGTTGGATTTCGAGGTGCGTTAGATCACCCGACGCAAGTAGTGTCAAGAGGAAACTAACCAATGCATGTACAAGTTCATGGAAATTTAGTGGTCATTCATGCATTCGTTGTAATTAATGCCTCGGTAAACATAACTTCTTGAGAAAAACGAGCGTACTGTGCAAACTACAAAATTAATTTGACCATTCACCGTCTACTTTGGTTGGAGAGATTTTGAAATTGAGCCATAAACTGGAAAGGCTCGATTACTATTTGTGGCCTTGTATAGATGCAAAATGTATTTTTTATAGTGGCCTTGTATAAGTAAATGGAGGGAGTACTAACCAAAGTATGTACGTAGTAGGGACGAGGAGTAAACAAAGGGAGTAGTAAAATTTTCTCCTAAGTGATGACTAACCTTATAGCTAACCTTGTTGTAGTATGAGTGACTAAGTGATGACTATGTATGACATGCCAACATCAGATAGCCTAACGCACCATGTTAAATCTCCAAGGGCGCGACCGTGCGTGCGACGTGACGGTCGTGGTAGGTGCGACCATGATACGGGGTGCTGGCAGCCCTTGGATCTGAGATCAAACAGTCGCATGCTAAGCTGCTGAAAATTTGCAGAATAACCCTCCCGCGGCAACTGGCAAATTTCCTCCCGCGGGCCGGAGTAGGTTTCTCGGTTTGCATGCGGGTTTAATGGAAGCGAGGAGGCGTGTTCAGCCGGGTGTGTAGTGGACGGCGCAGTACTATTCGATTTGACAACTACAACTAGTATATTATAAAAAACAAAGAAGAGTAGTAGAGACTAGGGAGGAGCACCGTCTACTGGTTCGTGGGTTACTCCTGCGCTCCATTCAGCGGCTGCAACGTCCCCTACAGCCACTCCCTCCTGCGCTCCATTCGGCGTGCGCTGTTGACATTTGGGGAGCGCACTCTCGCGACTGCTAGCAGCCATGACTTCACCGAGGATGACTTCTTCCCCGACCTCGGCAACCTCTTCCTCAACGACATGGGCAACAACCTCAACGCCAATGGTGCTGCTCCCGTTGCACCGTATGTGTTTCTGTCCTTCCTGTTCGAAATCGTGGTAGAATTCATGTTTCTAGTCTGTGTCCTAGACTCGATCTATTCATCTACTATGCTAGTCCGCATGATTAGTTTAATCTATGTTATAGCCATCATGATTTATTTTGTAGTAAATCTCGTAGTAACTTGCTCATATATTGAACTGGCGGAACGTCTCCTACAGCCACTCCCGTTTCATGGACGGCCTGGTCGATGCCTCCAAGGAGCCCTTCGTCTACTGCTATGAGTGCCCGATGCCGTTTTGGGGCTCATCGGCGGACATCGTGCATCACCTGACGCAGGCGTGTGGCGATCACTACTGGCCCTTGGCAAAGAACATCAAGTACGAGACGTGCTACCCATTCACCGTGCCGGAGTTGCTGGAGGATCAGCGCCGCCTGCTACTCTCGGAGGAGGACGGCAGCGTCTTCCTCTTGATCGTGGCCACCAGCGAGGCCCACGCAGGCCGCCGCCACATCTCAGTAGTGTGCGTCAGGGGCGACGCCGCTAACGCTGACACTGACACGAGGCCGATGTACGGGTGCGTGCTACTATTACTACCCCTCGGAGGTCCGTGGGCGGCGACACTGGCTACATCAAGATGACTTGGACTCTGCCGAGCTGGGACCTTCCTGCCGATGTGGACATGGAAGACGAATGGTATTATTTGACCCCCAACAATGTGCATGGGGACTCCAAGGAGGTTCACCTGGACATATGCATTACTAAGTTAAATGTTGATCATTAGTCTTCGCTCAATGTAATCCACTGTCTAAGCATGTGGAGACTTCCATGCATGATCTTGCTCTATTGGAGTATCGTGTATGAATAAAAGTGTATCCATTTATGGTTTAGTCTAGAATCTTCCATGAATGAATTTTTACTACAGTACCGGTGAAAGACTTATGATGAACCATTTCCTACAAAGCACAATAAGAGTTATTTCTTCACAAGTTTTGGATGCAGGTTGAACAGTTGAACGCTTTTGTTTGCAAAAGATACTTTTTTATCTATTTCACCCGGATGTTTCTGAGCTCTGGAGATGAAATAATATCTAAAGAAACCTATTGATACCTGTTACACATGAGATGACCCCCACATCCTTTGTCAAAATAAACAACACCCCGATCAATGCATTTCACTCTTCCGTGCAACGGACGGGCACCTTACTTGCTCGTACAGGTGCTTAAGCTCACCACATAGGCATAAAGTCTGATGTGGCAAGTTAATCAAGAAGAGAGAGACTAGTTTGGTGACCCAAGGAAGAAACGGTGCTAAGCGCGTGTACCTATGTGAAAAGACAATTTTGAGTCTATAGCTAATTAAGTGAAGCAAACTTAGCAACACCATTTCATTGGAAGAGGTCACTCCTTGGCAAATGCAATAAATACTAGTACTCCCTGTGTCCCATTATATAAGAACGCTTTTGGCACTACACTAGTGTCAAAAACGTTCTTATATTATGGGACGAAGGGAGTACGAAGAAAGAGATAGAGAGGAGTAAAAAATACACTTATAGCCAACCTTATAGCCAACCTTGTTGTAGTATGAGTGACTAAGTGATAACTATGTATGACATGCCAACATCAGATAGCCTAATGCACCATGTTAAATCTCCAAGGGCGCGACCGCGCGTGCGACGCGACGGTCGTGGTAGGTGCGACCATGATACGGGGTGCTGGCAGCCCTTGGATGTGAGATCAAACGGTCGCATGCTAAGTTGCTGAAAATTTGCAGAATAACCCTCCAGGATAGGATATTCACCCATTGGTCTAGAATCACGCCATGCAACCGTTCGATCTCTGATCCAAGGGCTCTCGGAAGCCCGTATCATGGGAGAATGGAAAGCCACTACCCTGCCGTTCGCACGCTGGCAGTTCGCTCCTACTCGTCCCCGCACGTCCTTTAATACTACGGCGGTTCGCTCCTAGTCGTCCCGTCCATTCACATTACGGCAGTTCCACTAATCCTAACCCTCCTCCCAAATCCATGGCGTCCCAAATCTCCCCAATCGGCGGTGAGTACAAGGTTAGAACCATCACCGGCGATGAGTTTGACATCATCTACACCCGTTCTTCCGCGACGGTGAAAGGATGCCTTCCTCGCTTCAGATGCATGTTCGAAGACTCAGATGATGAGTGGGTCGCCGAGCTAGATGTTGAGTACACCACAGTCGTGGGATGAGAGAAGGATCTAAAGGACGAAGAGAAGAAGAAGCCCGCCGTGATCCAGGTTTGCGTGCATGACTTATGCTTTGTCTACCACATATGCCATGCCGACGTTGAGTGCCAGGATTTTAAGGACTTCCTAGAGAGAAACCTAGTCAAATTCGTTATTGTAGACTTTGGTAATGACAAAGAAGTCCTGCGTCGGATAGGCCTCGTTGTAGGCAACACCTTCGACCTCCAAAAGAATCGGCTGGTGTCCTCTCGTCAGCCTTCAATGCTGACCCTGGCAGGAGCCATGGTTCATCCTTCATACGGTAAACTGGAGAAACCTCCATACATGTTTCATCGTCATGCATGGCAGTGGAATGTACTAGATATAGACCACATCCACTATGCTGCAATGGATGGCTACCTTTGTTTCAATATCTACAAGGGTTGGGTGAAGAGCAACAGCCAAGTTGGCGGTTCAAGCAAAGAAGTATCGGCCAAGAGGAAGAGGGACAAGGACGAAGTTGAGGACCTAGACGAGGACTCCGAGTAAGGTGGCAGTGTTGTTGCTCATGGTGGTTCTAATGCAGTGTCTACCGGAATAGTTGCAAAGTTTAATTTCAGGTGTGCTTAATTTAATTTGAGGGGTGTGTTGTGTTGAGCCCCCAGCAGAACTATGTTATGTTTCTTCTTGTTACTTTAACTCTTCAGTAAGTACACCCTAGTATTTCTTACATTTCATCTTTTAGTTGGTATAGTACTACCACTCCTTTATTCACATTATATACGTACAATATATATGGCCAACATCATATAGCCAGCAGTTTAGTTGTCAAAGAATTTCAGGGTGCTTAGTTTTGTCAAAGAATTCCAGGGTGCTTAGTTTTATTTGAGGGGTGGGTTGTGCTGGACACCATTATTGTGACTAGCCTTTTTAATAGTACTATATGCATAATTTGGCGACGAGCACTCTCTATATGTACCACCTTTTTTTTAATTTCAAGTTTTGCTCAATGGCGCAATCCATCAATACTACTGTTGTACAAAAGTATACATTTTTTAAAAGGCTAGAGGGCGGGGCAGTCTAGCTTGGTCGGCTTCACGAGAGGCGAGGGCCTTTGTGATTTGACGGCTCATTACTGCTGGAAGGCGGGGCCTTGTGATTTGACTGCTCGCATAAATGCGCCGACGACCTGATCGAGGAGGAGCAAAGAACCGTGTGGTATACTCAAGTCTTCCACTGGAGTAGTACTGCGACGGAGGAGTACGAAACACGGCATCCCAGTTCCATATGGTGATAAAAAATGATCTAATTTGCTAGTCATCTCATTGTTAGCATTGTTCTATTCATTCCCTCAAAAAACAAAAACCATTGTTCTATTCATGCCTCGCAGAGAACGTGACACGTGCGGCAAAACACCCGAAGCAAAAGATGAAACACAGCAGCAAAAGAAGAAGGAAGATTATCACCCCAAATGATCTAATTCGCCACGGAGTCGTAACTTCTTCTTCATCGCCTGCACGACCTCCATCTCCTTGCGCATCTCCTCCGCCATCTTCTTCATTTTGTCCATGACGCGGGATTTCTCAACGCGAGCATTCATCATCTGTTCCACGGCCGCATTATGTACCTTGATAGTAGCCGGGTCCTTGATGCGGAGCTTCGCCAACTCCTCCTTCTGTTCCATGACGAGGGCCCGCGGCATCTTCATCGAGGAACTACTATTCTCATGCAGCTTCTTCCAGCCGGCGTTCTTCTCCTTCAATAGGTCGATCTCATGGCAGAACTTCGTCTTGTCCTCCTGAAGTCGCAGGATTTCACCGGTCGCCTTCTTCTCCGAGGCAATGCTCTTCTTTAGCAGCATCACCAAGCCGGCGGTCAACTCCCCCTGCTGACTGAGCTCAGCGGGCATGTCGTCGAGGCTCTCCTTCAGCAACTCCGTCAAGCCTTGTATGAACTCCTTCTGCTTATTGACGTGCTTATTGAGCTGATCGGGCATGCCGTCAAGGGATAACGACTCCAGCTCCGCCGGCTCGGCATGTTCGCCTCCACGGCTAGGGCGCTCCTGGGAGCCATCGCCTGCCCGTGAGAGATCTTTCGAGGTCTCAGCGTGGCAGCGAGCCCTCTCTTTTTTTTCACAGCCTTGCTTGCCGCTCCCTTGTTACGAGTAGTTCTCGACCTAGAGCTCTCCTCACCGGCCATGGCAACGATGGACGAACAAGAAGCACTTACGAGGAGGAAAGGTAGAGTAATTTTCGGTTAGGTAGTTCCCCTTTTTATAACCTAAGTACTAGCACTAGTAGTACTAATACCTACATAGTTGGAACATGTTCAGGTTTGGTACGTAGTACTAGTAGGTGTGAGCAGGCTTTCGAATGTGATGGGAACAAGGTAAAGATTAATTGATGGTTTTGGTTTCGAGGCCCGAAACGGCTCCCGATGAGTTTAGCGGAACATAAATTTCAAGTACTACACTGCTCAAATGCATAAATATTATGTTACTGTCAAAAATTGGCACAAAATACGAAGGAGACCAATGGAAGTACCACTAGCAACCATGATTTAACTACTCGCATGCGCGCAGTGGAGTAATAATGTCTTTCTTCCGCCCTCATGTCCACTCAATTTGCATGCGCTGTATTAATTGACCATCAATGAAGTGAACGACTTTACACGCGTCAAATTATCACATGGGGTGGATCTTGGTACAAAATTGCGTCCGCCCATGTACCCGCGTGTGTGTGCGAGGGAATGAGTGCGTGCGTGGCGTGCGTGCACATCTTTGCTTCGTGCATGTACCGCCAGTATGGCTCAGGGAGGATGAGTACATTCTTTTGGAATCAGCAGCACATCACTGCGATCAATCCACGCAAGGAGGTCGCGACAACGCCTCCACATGTGCCACGTGGCTTCATGAACTGTAAGAGAGACACTGTGTAGCGTGCCATTGGTATTCTAATTTACGTGTTTTGCACATACTCGAAGTACTAGTAATTTACACGTGCATTGTACACATTAGATTTTGCAACCAAATTATGAATAAATACCACACTATAGCATGTAAGCTCTTAGTCATATATGCATGATGTAGCCCTTCGTTTAATTCTTATAGTTCATATCATTCAAAATCAAATTAGTTTTTATAAAAAAGCTAAGAACGCGTGAATAGGAAAAACATGGGATTATAGTGGAATGTCGTCTTGAATCCTACAGGATTGTACGAGTGTTTTATTGTGCATAGAAAAAACGCAGAATTCTTTCAAAGAGGTTTGAGTGGATGGGATGTTTCCTATGAAATCTAGTGCAAATGAATCATACGGAAAAATTCCTATGGTTTACAATCCTACGAATCAAACAACCAAGATAGGAAAAATTCCTAATGATTAGAATCCTCCAAAATTCCTTTGAGAATCCTTTGAATCAAAGAAGCCCTTAATCTATTTTATGATTCATGGAATTGTGCATTGTAAAGCATAAAGTAAAAACAAATAATGGCAATTCAACTAGAAAAAAAGTTTGGGCAGTTATGATACGGAAGATTCTAGAACAAAAGAGAACCATTGTTGTTTTGAGGTTTGTGCATTATGCTTAAGTTCAACCATGGAGTCTGCTAGATTGTACATGTGGCAAAATCCGGTGGGGGGCTAGAAGATGGTGCGAGGGGCCGAGTGGAGGGAGACTATGAAGGAATGCACAAGTGCGAGATCGATATTTAGAGAGGGGGGCGAACACGTGCGCTGTTGCACGCAGTGGCGGAGCCATGAAAAATAAATGAGCTAGGGGGGCCAAGCATTGCTAATCCTTTACGAGGAGGGTCAATTCATGAAATTAAACCTTTTTAGCAGCAATTGTCTAATGATCATATTCATATTAGCCTCGATATATAGTGATGTTAGGGGGGCAGGGCCCTTACTGCCCCCTGTCTTTGACATTGTGCACGCATCTGAGAGATGAAGCCGAAGGCATGAATGATGAGAGGTGGACGTTGGATATATAATTAATGTGGGTGTTGAAAGGATCGATATAGTTGACTAGAGGGGGGTGAATAGGCAACTAACAATTTTTAGCTTTTCTTTACCAAATTAAACTTTGCATCAAAGTAGGTTGTCTAGATATGCGACTAGGTGAACAACCTATATGATGCAACAACAACAAGCACACGAGCAAGCAAGGGATACAACACAAGTAAGCTTGCATAAGTAAAGGTGTGAGATAACCAAGAGTGGAGCCGGTGGAGACGAGGATGTGTTACGGAAGTTCCTTCCTTTTGAGGGGAAGTACGTCTCCGTTGGAGCGGTGTGGAGGCACAATGCTCCCCAAGAAGCCACTAGGGACACCGTATTCTCCTCACGCTCTCACACAATGCGAGATGCCGTGATTCCACTATTGGTGCCCTTGAAGGCGGCGACTGAACCTTTACAAACAAGGTTGGGGCTATCTCCACAACTTAATTGGAGGCTCCCAACGACACCACGAAGCTTCACCACAATGGACTATGGCTCCGAGGTGACCTCAACCGTATAGGGTGCTCAAACACCCAAGAGTAACAAGATCCGCTAGGGATTAGTGGGGGAATCAAATTTCTCTTGGTGGAAGTGTAGATCGGGGCCGTCTCAACCAATCCCGAGCAAATCAACAAGTTTGATTGGCTAGGGAGAGAGATCGGGTGAAAATGGAGCTTGGAGCAACAATGGAGCTTTTGGGAAAGAGGTGGGTCAACATTGGGGAAGAAGACCTCTTTATATAGTGGGGGGAACAATCCAACCGTTACCCCTCCCCCCCCCAAGCAGCCACGCACAGAGCGGTACTACCGCTTGGGCAGGGCGGTACTACCGCTGAGCCAGCGGTACTGCGCCGCTCACAAGGGTAGCAAGGACCTGGGCCCAGAGCGGTACTACCGTGGGAGTACGGGCGATACTACCGCCACTACTGCCGCTACTAGTACCGCAAAACCCGACACGAAAAACAGGGGTCTCGAGTCGAGGCGGTAGTAGCCCGGAACCACAGCGGTACTATGGCCGAAGACAGCAAGCGGTAGTACCGCTTGGGGAGCAGTACTACCGCTTGACGTGCTTCGGTGGTACTACCGCTGAGGACCGCGGTACTGCCGCTGGGACAGGTCAAGGCAGGCAAGGAGAGGAAAGGTAGCTCCAATGAAGTGGAAAGGAACGATGGGTGTGAAAAGGATGTGAATGTGTTGATTCCACCCTAGCCTTTCCAAAGAGGATCCCCTCTTGATAGTACGGTGACTCCTACGAAACTAATCCACCAACAGAGAGACGAAAGAGCTACACCGTCTTGACTAAAGCACCAAGGGGAAGGAATCGTCTCGTGCCAAAGAATGAATCTCTAAAAAACTCATCACACACGATTAATCCGCAAAAGCATTGTCATCAATCACCAAAATACCTTGGGGATATATATGCCCTTACAATCTCCCCCTTTTTGGTGGATTGATGACAATACAGGATTTGCACAAACGGGGAAAGATATAGGACAAGCGCAAAACCCCACCGTCCTAAAATGTAGATGGGCTCCCCCTAGATGTGTGCTATCTAGATAAGTGCTTTGGACTGCATGGCACACATACTAGGATCAACGCTCCCCCTACATTTTAGAGACCGACAACCTAAGGAGGGTAAGTGAGAGCAAAATAGATAACAGGATAAGCATGCAACTCATAAGCTAGATAGACATAGATAAAGATAATCTAAAGATGAGGTAGCATATGTCTCACAACATATGTCTGGAACTTAGGTCTCACTGACACAAAACCAAACAAAGCAAACGGCGAGAAAACACAAACAGGCACACAGGAGACGGAAGACACAAATCCCTAAACTCTCTCCCCCTTTGGCATCGAGACACCAAAAAGGAGAGGGAGTGTTGCTACGGCTCCAGGTGATAGCAAGTGAGGGTCTCAAATATCAGATCTCAGCGGGATCGTCTTCGCCGCCGTTGTCGGTCGGGAAGTGCTCGGCATCAGAATCAGTCCACGGGCAGTGCTGCTGAATCCACTCCTCCTCTTCAGTAAGCTGGTCCTCAGATCCACTGTTCACGATGGCACCTAACTGACGCATGAGCTCCTTGTGACGACCTCGGGCCTTCTTCTCAGCCACATGAGTCATGTACTGACCGTGAGACTCCAAGTAGAACAACTTCTTCATCTTGAGCTTGAGCTTCTTTGCCCAAGAGGGATCCACCCCAGAAGGCTCATAGTCATCATCATCCTCAGCCTCAGCCTCCTCCTCGGTCTCCATGGCAGCAGCAGACGAAGGACCTCCAGATTTAGGGACCTGAGTGCCCCAGTTGTCCTTCTTCCTCAGACGCTTGATCTCATGAGAGACCAACTCTCCAGTCTCTAGCATCACCTTGGGATAGACATGATCCCAGGCCTTCTCAATAAGCAGCATGATGAACGGACCATAAATCGGGCACTTGCGCTCGGAGATAGCAGATAAGAGCTCAGACCACATAACATGAGAGATATCCAGGGACTCGCTGGTGTTTTCTTCCTTCTCACGCTGGCAGAAGAGAAGCATGTCCACGAGATAAGAATGAACCATATCCAGATTCCTGATGCGAGGGAAAAGAGTCTCATGGAAGACACAGTGAAGAATGTCCAGAAAGGCAGGCAGCTCATACGTTTCCTTCTTCGTCTCAGGGTTTATCTTCAGAGTGCAGTAGGGCCAGAGTGCTTGCTTGTGAGTGGAGGTGGTGTTGCGGTGTGGGCGAAAGCCGACAGGAGACGCAAGCCCGTGATCATCCACCCCAATCAACTCCATGAACGCCTTCCACTTGACAGAAAGCAACTTGCCATTTGTCATCCAGGTCAGTGTCTTGTCCTCATCAGTCCCGAGATGAACCGTGGCATAGAATTGGGCCACAATATCAGCATCATAATCTTTGTTGAATTGCATGATACCAAGAATATCCAGTTGAGTGCACATCTGAAGAGCTTCACCAAAGTATTCAGGATCCTTCTCCATATGGTCGGTGTCGATGGAGTGCACGTTAACATAGAGGTTCTTCTTGGCCTTGAGCACATCAAAGAATATGGCAAACTGAAACCTGTTCCAGAACGGACGGTTGACCAAAGTGGGATCTTGGTCTGCCTCATAGGGGTTGCGGCAACGCCTTTCCCAGAACTCCTTGGCTTGCATTTCCGGCACGGTTTTGTCAGATTGCTTCGGCTTGACAGCAGACTTCTTCTTGAGCTGAGGTGGAGGTGGAGCACTTGACGAACCTCCTGCAGACTCAGTTGTGCGGTAACGGTTTGACGTGGCACGACCGGGGTTGATACGCCGAGCCTGATGCTCAGGATGTTCATCACCTGGAACCACACACAAGAACACGCAAAACAACCAGAAAGAATGCGCATAAGCCACCAAACACAGCAAAAGGATCACTGAGTGGTAAGAGTACAATGGAACTTGGTAGAGGGCGGTAGTACCGCGACCTGTGAGCGGCAGTATCGCTCCAAGCGGTAGTACCGCTCCAGAGGGAGCGGTAGTACCGCTCGTGTAACACCCCGGATGTAACTTTCCATCTTTGTAACTCCAACTCTTGCCATTTTCGGCTATGAGATATGATATTCCCTCCGTGGTTGGGTTTTGTCTTTTTTTTTGCATTTTATTCATGTCATGCATGTCATATCATGTCATCATGTGCATCTCATTTGCATATGTGTTCGTGTCATGCATCCGAGCATTTTCCCCGTTGTCCGTTTCGCAATCCGACACTCCCACATGCACCAGCGCACCCCTCTTGTCTATTTTCGTGTGCGGGTGTTGAACGTTCTTGGAATGGACCGAGCCTTGCCAAGTGGCCCTGGCATAGCACCGGTAGACCACCTGTCAAGTTTCGGGTCATTTAGAGCTCGTTTGGTACTCCAACGGTTATCCGCTTATCCGCAAAGGCCTCTTTTAAGTTGCAGCCCAACACCCCTCCAAAACAGCCCAATAACCCATCTAACTCCCCTCCATGCTCTCGGTCGTTTGATCACGATCGTGTGGGTGAAAACTACACCTCATTTGGACACTCCTAGCTCCCTCTACCTATAAATATGTGCACTCCCCCGAATTTCCGGATCCCCAAACCCTAGCCCGCTCCTCCTCCACCGTCGGATGAGTCCGGTCCGACCGAACACGTCCGCCCCGCCGCGCCCGAGCCAGTCAGGCGCTGCCATGTGTCGCCGCCGCGCCCGCCCCCA
>NC_057807.1:132730615-132744610 GCF_018294505.1 Triticum aestivum | reverse complement strand
GCCGTCCCCGGCCTCCGCCGCCACTCCGCCGCCGCCCATCTCCACCGTCCCGGCCCCGCAGCGTCCTCCTCCGCTCCGGCCGCGCCCCGAGCTCTGGCCATCTCCCTCCTCCGCCGTACAGGGACTCCGGTGAGCCTCGGATCCGGCCAGATCTAGATCGAGCCCGCGGTTCACTTTCCCCGACCCCCGTTTTTTTCACCAAGTCTTATTTCTGTTGTTAAAATCATTGTATCTTCATTGCATCACATCTTTGCACCCGTAGCTCCGTTTCGTGCGTGTAATATGTCAAATTGTTTGTCTCGAAGGGTACATCATTTCATTCCATTGCATCATTTGCATTTGAGGTCATCTTGATGCCCGAAATTCTGTTGGAAGAGGGCTTCATATCGTTAGTTCCAGAATCTTATCAGCACGAGCTCTTTTGTCATTTTTTCCGTGATTGATGTGTGCATCCTATGAGGTTGATCCCTAAAGGTGTTTTGAACTAGGCTATGTCTTCTTTACAGAGGTGCTTACCATGTATTTTTGTGATCAATGTGGTGACTAGCACAAGCATGCAAACTAGGCTTCGCGTTAACGCTGTTTTTAGTTCCTGCTCTGCTGTAATTTTGTTGCCATGTAAACATGTTGCTACAGATAAATCCATGCATAATTTGAGATACTTCAGTAAGGGTGTTTTGAAAACATGGTTTTTCTCTATCCATCCATGGTCCTGGTTGCAATTATGGAGTCGCCTAGCATGTCTTTTTCGTGCTCTACTTTTGCTTCAAATTGTTTCCTAGCAGATAGTTTATATGTTATTCAATTTGGCCGAGGTTGTTGTAGTTGATCCGGGTATGCTATGATGTTGTTTCTTGCCATGTATAGCTCCTATGTCATGTCTTCTTGAGGGATGTATGCTTAGTTTATCATGAGGAGCTCTGTAGTGAGTGCATCGAGCTCGCGAAGGTGCCTTCATAATTATTTCAATGTCATGCTTTGTTTACTGAAATCTGTTAACGAAACTTGCTATGTTTACGTGGGTGCCATCATAGTTTCTGATCCTTTTTGGCTTATGGTCAGTAAGGGACTTTCGATCTACGCTTTGATTAGATTCATGCCATGTCTTATTTTGCTATTATAAGTTCCTGTAGCATGTTGATAACCTGCTCTGAACATTGCTTCGTGTTGCTGTTTATGCCATGTCCAACCTGATTATTTTTTTGCACTTTCTCCATGCTTGTTTCAACCTGTTATGATGTGAATTAGCCGTAGCTCAGTGTTCCTCTTTTGTAAAGCATCTCCTGTAGATCATTGCCATATGCTTTGTTTTTAGGTTGGGGTGCTGTAGCATAGTTTCTTGTTGCATGCTAAGTAGCATCGCGCTGTTAATCGCAGCTTTGTGCCATACTTGTCTTGCTTGTCATTTGCAAACCGTGCATCCGTTCCCGGTGATCTTTATATTGTTTTCAACCGAAATCATCTCATCTTTCCAACGGCATACTTGGTTTGCCAAGTTGATGACTTGTTCACCCTTTTCCTCCCGAAGCACGCATATGCATTGCATATCACATCTCGCATATCATGACATGTTTTGCATCATATTGCTTGCGTATTGCACCGTGATTTATTGTGGTTCCTTTGCTTGTGTTCTTGCTTTGGGTAGAGCCGGGAGACGAGTACGTGCACGAGGAACCTGTTGAGAACGCTTACGAGGATCCAGCCTTCGACGACTCTGAGAACCTTGCAGGCAAGATGATCATACCTTCGAAATCATTACTATCTTTGCTTGCTAGTACTCGCTCTTTCGCTATGTTAGCCCTACCTGCCTTTGTTTACCATGCCTACCTATTGCCATGTTAAACCTCTAACCATCCTGTCCTAGCAAACCCTTTGTCTGGCTATGTCACCGCTTTTGCTCAACCCCTCTTATAGCATTGTTAGCTGCAGGTGAAGCTGAAGTTTGTTCCAGGTCGGAACGTGGTTATTTTGGGATATCACAATATCTCCTGTTTATATTAATGCACCTTATATATTTGGTAAAGGGTGGAAGGCTCGGCCTTATGCCTAGTGACTTGTTCCACTCTTGCCGCCCTAGTTCCGTTTACCGGTGTTATGTTCCTGGATTTTGCGTTCCTTACACGGTTGGGTGATTTATGGGACCCCCTTACAGTTTTCTTTGAATAAAACTCCTCCAGCAAGGCCCAACTTTGGTTTTACCATTTGCCACCTAAGCCCTTTTCCCTTGGGTTTTCGCGAGCCCAAGGGTCATCTTTATTTACCCCCCCCCCCCGGGCCAGTGCTCCTTCGAGTGTTGGTCCGAAATGAGCCGCCTGCGGGGCCACCTCGGGGAAACTTGAGGGCTGGTTTTACTCGTAGCCTGTCTCATCCGGTGTTGCCCTGAGAACGAGATATGTGCAGCTCCTATCGGGATTTGTCGGCGCATCGGGCGGCTTTGCTGGTCTTGTTTTACCATTGTCGAAATGTTTTGCGAACCGGGATTCCGAGACTGATCGGGTCTTCCCGGGAGAAGGTCTATTCCTTCGTTGACCATGAGAGCTTGTGATGGGCTGAGTTGGGACACCCCTGCAGGGTATATAATCTTTCGAAAGTCGTGCCCGCGGTTATGAGGCAGATGGGAATTTTTTAATGTCCGGTTGTAGATAACTTGACACTTGACTTCATTAAAATACATCAACCGCGTGTGTAGCCGCGATGGTCTCTTCTCGGCGGAGTCCGGGAAGTGAAAACGGTTTGTGTTATGCTTGTCGTAAGTAGTTTCAGGATCACTTCTTGATCGCTTCTAGCTTCTCGACCGCCGTGTTGCTTCTCTTCTCGCTCTCACTTGCGTATGTTAGCCACCATATATGCTTAGTGCTTGCCGTAGCTCCACCATATTACCCCTTACCTACCTATGAGCTTAAATAGTCTTGATCTCGCGGGTGTGAGATTGCTGAGTCCTCGTGGCTCATAGATTCTACCAAAACAGATGCAGGTGCCGAGGATACTGGCGCAGATGGTGCAACTGAGCTGAAGTGGGAATTTGATGAGGCCCTTGGTCGTTACTATGTATCGTTTCCAGATGATCAGTAGAGGTGCCCAGTCAGGACGATCGGGGATCTGTGTAGCATTTGGGGTAGTCTTCTTTTATTTTGGTTCCGTAGTCGGACCTTGAGTGTAATCTGGATGATGGATGTTTATTTATGTATTGTGTGAAGTGGCGACTGTAAGCCAACTATGTATCTTTTCCCTTATGTATTACATGGGTTGTGCGAAGATTACCTCACTTGTGACATTGCTTTCAATGCGGTTATGCCTCTAAGTCGTGCTTCGACACGTGGGAGATATAACCGCATCGAGGGCGTTACAGCTCGAGACGGGGAAACAGCGGTTTCCTACTACCGTGGTCAGATCCGGCACTACCGTCCTACCAAATTCAAAAATAGTTCTACCAACCACTAATCCAAACTGCCTAGATGCCTTCTCCATCCTACTCAAGCCTAGATTTGGCCAAAAATCTAGAGATGCAACCACTATTCCCCTAAGATGCTAGATTGGAAATCTAGACAAGAAGAGAGAGGGAACGGGGGCAATATCGGCATCCATGGCAAGAGGACAAGGTGGGGATTGACTCCACCGAAGGGAATGGAGAGGGACGCCCCGGAGAAGGAGATCCGCTGGAGCCCTCCCGCGGCGCCAGTTGCTGGAGAGACGAGACGGAGCGAGGGGGCGAGCGAATGGGTATGGAAAGGGAAGCCTCTCCCTACGCACGACATAACCCCCTGACCCCGCCCCGCAGCGGTAGTACCGCGCTGGTGGGCGGTAGTACCGCTTAAAGCTGTAGTACCGCGCACCACCAACAGTAGTACCGCCCAGCAACAAAAAGGCACTAGGCAGAATGGCTAAGCTCAAAAAGAAATGGAGAAACACAGCCAAGAAGGAGGAAAGACCAACACGGCCACAAACACTAACAAAGGGCCAAAACACACCTCTTCAAGAGAGGGCGGTGGCCGAGGCCACCTATGTTTGAGTCAAGAGGTATGGCGTCGCGAAGATTTTAACCTTGGACCCATGACCAAAACTCGTCCTTGAAGCACAAGTACCATCAAAAATGGTTAAAGTGAAAGACTAGATCAATTTATGCATAATGGGGGGAGGGAGAGTTCATTGAGAGAACAACACTCCCCCTATGTCCATGCCTACACCTAAACTAGACAGCAAGTTGAGTGTGGTGGGAGGTGCAAGGGTTCAAGTCACATTGCTCGAATCAATGATATTTAGCTCATGCCTTAACTCGCGAAATCTTGCTTCATCCAAGGGCTTCGTGAAAATATCTGCAAGGTTATCATGAGTATTGACATACTTGAGCTCGATCTCCCCTCACCTAATGTGATCCCGGATGAAGTGATACTGAATCTCAATATGCTTCATCTTGAAGTGTTGCACCGGGTTGAGAGAAATCTTGATGGCACTTTCATTATCACACCAAAGAGGCACTTTGTCACAAATGACACCGTACTCCTTTAAAGTTTGCTCCTCCATAAGAGTTGTACACAACAACTACCGGCCGCCACATACTCAGCTTCGGTGGACGAGAGAGACACACAACTTTGCTTCTTGGAAGACCAACTCACCATAGAGCAACCAAGAAATTGGCACCCTCGGAAGTGGACTTCCTATCCACTTTGTCTCCCGCCCAATCGGAATCAGTATATCCTTCAAGCTTGAAGTTTGCCCCTCTTGGGTCCATAAGCCAAAGTTTGGGGTATGAGCCAAATATCGAAAGATTCGCTTGACCACCACATAGTGGCTTTCCATTGGTGCGGCTTGAAACCATGCACATATTCCCACACTCAACATGATATCCGGTCTAGATGCACAAAGGTAAAGCAAGCCAATCATGAAACGATTTACCTTTTGATCCACCGCTTTACCATTGGGATCAATGTCAAGTTGGCACTTGGTAGGCATTGGGGTAGAAGCCGGCTTGACATCACTTAGCATGAATCTTTTTAGCATGTCTTGAGTGTATTTGGCTTGGTTGATGAAGGTACCTTCTCTCTGTTGTTTGATATCAAAACCAAGGAAGAACTTCAACTCTCCCATCGAAGACATCTTGAACTTGGAGGTCATGAGAGCGGAAAATTCCTCATTGAAAGCTTTGTTAGTGGAACCAAAGATAATATCATCAACATATAGTTGGCATACAAACAACTCCCCTTTGACCTTCTTAGTAAAAAGAGTGGGATTAATTTGCCCAACCTCAAATCCACGATCTTGTAACAACTCGGTAAGGTGGTCATACCACGCACGTGGGGCTTGTTTAAGGCCATAGAGCGCCTTACTGAGTTGATACACATGATCCGAGAAGTAGGGATCCTCGAACCCGGGGGGTTGCTTGACATAAACCAACACATTAATAGGACCATTAATAAAAGCACTTTTCACATCCATTTGTTGCAACTTAAAGTTGTGATGGGAAGCATAAGCAATCAACAAACGAATGGATTCAAGGTGAGCAACGGGAGCAAAGGTTTCACCGTAGTCGGTACCCTCGACTTGGGAGTAGCCTTGTGCTACCAATCTTGCCTTGTTGTGAATGATGTTCCCATGAGCATCTTGCTTGTTCTTGAAAATCCACTTGTTCAAATGACGTTGTGGTTCCCCGATGGCCTTGGCACCAATCTCCACACCTTGTTGTACTCGAAGTTTTTGAGTTCTTCATGCATGGCATTGAGCCAATCCGAGTCTTCGAGCGCCTCATAGACCTTTTGGGGTTCAACACAAGACACAAACGTGTGATGTTCACAATAGTTTGCTAATTGTCTACGAGTGCTTACCCCCTTTCTTAGGATTCCAACCACATTCTCCATGAGATGGCCTTTGGTGGTGAGCTTGGAAGCAATCTTCGCAGCACGACGCTCTAATTCCTCCTCGGATGTGGAAGGAGGTGGGTTAACTTGATTATCTTGAGCGTCGTCTTGAGCTTGTTCTTGATCTTGAGCTTGCTCATGATCTTGAACTTGCTCGAGGGGGAGAACTTGACCTTGGGCATCGTTTGGAGGTTCGCCACCATCTTGAGATTGATCTTGCCCTTGGTCTTGTTCACGAGGTTGAGGGCCTTCACTTTGTTCTTCAGAAGCGTGTGGGTCTTGGGGAGGTGATGGCTCCACTTGAGTGGAGCATTGTCCTTCTCCTTCGGCCACAAGGGGTTCCTCAATGGGTAGAATATGACCAATACCCATTCTTCTTATGGCTTGGGGAGGAATTTCATCACCTACATCACAAGTACCACTTTGCTCCACTTGGGAGCCGTTATTTTCATCAAAGTCCACGTTACACGTCTCCTCAATGAGTCTGGTGGACTTGTTGAGAACACGATAAGCATGAGAGTTTGTAGCATAACCAATAAATATGCCTTCATAAGCTCTAGCCTCAAATTTAGACAAACGAACACCTTTCTTGAGAATGAAACACTTACACCCGAACACCCGGAAGTACTTGAGATTGGGCTTGTTACCGGTGAGTATCTCATAAGGAGTCTTGTTCAAGCCTTTGTGGAGATAGAGCCGATTGGATGCATGACACGCTGTGTTGATGGCTTCGGCCCAAAAGTTGTATGGAGACTTGAACTCCGCCATCATGGTCCTTACCGCATCCATCAACGTTCGGTTCTTCCTCTACGCTACAACATTTTGTTGAGGGGTATATGGTGCAGCATATTGATGCTTGATCCCCTCCTCACTAAGAAACTCATCCAAGGTGTAGTTCTTGAACTCGGTGCCGTTGTCACTTCTTATTGTCAAGATCTTTGCATCATGGTGACGTTGAGCTTCATTTGCAAAGTCGATGACGGTTTGTTGAGTCTCACTCTTCCTATTGAAGAAGTATACCCAAGTGTATCTTGAATAATGATCCACAATCACCATGCAATACTTTCTACCTCCAAGACTATCAAAAGATGGGGGCCCAAAGAGATCCATGTAAAGGAGCTCCAAGGGTCTCTTCGAGTAGATGATGGTCGTGGGAGGGTGAGCCTTCTCATGAAGCTTTCCTTCAATACAAGCACTGCAAGCACGATCTTTGGCAAAACTAACATTTGTTAGTCCACGAACATGGTCCCCCTTGAGAAGACTTTGCAAAGAACTCATATTGACGTGGGCTAAACGGCGATGCCATAGCCATCCCACGTCAACTTTAGCCGTTAGGCATGTCGCGGTCTTAGTGGGTCGCTCCGAAAAGTTTATCACATAGAGACCATTCTCGACATGCCCAACAAAGACTACTTTAAGAGCCTTTCTCCACAAGAGGGCCACGGTATCAATGTCAAGGAAAGTGGCAAAGCCCATGAGAGCAAGTTGACGAACGGAAAGTAAATTGTATGCAAGGGACTCAACAAGCATGACTTTCTCGATCATTAGATTATGAGAAATGACAACCTTGCCAAGACCCAATACCTTAGAATGTGAGGCATCACCCCACTCGACATTGGTGGGAATAGATGGAATCGTTTGCACGTCCACCACCAAGTCCTTGCTCCTGGTCATATGATTTGTTGCTCCACTATCGAGCAACCATGATCCCCCACCGGAAGCAAACACCTACAAGAGATCAATGCTTGGTTTTAGGTACCCATTTAGTAATGGGTCCTTTGATGTTAGTAACAAGGGTCTTAGGAACCCAAGTAGACCATTCAATGTACTCATAAGGAGAACCAACAAATTTAGCATAAACATGTCCATCACTAGCACGGCACAACACATATGACGGGTTAAAGTCGCCGGCTTTGTTGGAGGAGATGGTTTTGCCCTTTTTGACATCAACGCCCTTCACATTTTCCTTCTTCTCCTTAGGAGCACCCTCTCCCTCTTTCACAAAAGTTTGCTTGAGAGGAGGAGGTCGTTTGGTCTTGTCGTTCTTCTTCTTATTCTTGGACTTGGGTGCAAACCCAAGTCCCTTCTTGGCCACAACTTCCTTTCGATTGCTCAAAAGGTTGTTGAGGTTCTTTTCACCTTGAATGCATGTCACAAGGCCTTTCTTAAGTTGATCCTTCAACTTGGCATTCTCCTCCACAAGATGCACATGCTCACAACACAGGTTAGTAGCATATGCATTATCAATTAATACCATATGGGGAAAGGTGGCCTTTTCCTTGGTTAGCTTAACTTGGAGTTGAGCATGAGACTCCTTGAGGTTAGCGTGAGCACCCTTCAAGACCTTGTGGGCCTTGTCAAGCACATCAAACTCCTCCTTGAGTCTAGCGTGATCACCCCAAGTTTAGCCTTCTTGGAGGTTAGCACATGAGACATGACAAGAGCATGATCAAGATCTTTCTTTAACTTAGCATGGTCATCATTGTATGACTCCTCAAGAGTCAAACGATGCCCACGCTCTTCCTCAAGAGCATTAGAGAGATCCGATATCTCATCGGCATAGTCACGACTATGACTTTCCATCTTAGAGATGGTTTCTTCGTGAGCCTCGATCATGTCATTGGCTTCACCAAGTTGTTCCAAGAGAGCAACAAAGTGCTTCTTCGATTTGCCCTTGAGCTTACTCATAAATGACTCAAATTCATTCACTTCCTCATTAGACCCATCATGTTCATCAATTCAACCCTCCAAAGAGAGATTAGTAATGATGGTGGTTTTGATGTTGGGGGTTACCTTGTTAGAGGCTCTAGCCATGAGGCACTTGGCGGTGATGTTCTCGTTGGGTGAATCAAAGAGAGACACCCGGGGAGAGGTAGCAATGGCAACGGAGGCCATGACCATTGTTTCTCCATTTCATCATCGTCATCATCCTCATGGTATTCTTCTTGAACCATCAACCCATGAGTAGGAGTCTTCTTGGTGAAGTTGTTCTTCTTGGGGAAGGACTTGGCTTTGTCTTTTCGGATGAACTTGCCACCACTGTCTTCCCGCTTCTCGTAAGGACAATCCACAATGAAATGGCTCACATTGCCACAGTTGAAACAAGTTCTAACTCGTTGCTTGCCCTTGACGCCACTTGAGTTGTTCTTGTTGAAGTTGGGTCGTGAATTCTTCTTGCTCCAAAATTGTCTTGAAGCAAGAGCCATGTGCTCATGGTAATCATATTTTGTATCTTCGGGGTTGCTCTCCTCATCCTCCTCTTCTTCCTCTTCTTCCACAATAACCTTGGCCTTCAAGGCAAGATTGGGCTTCTTTGCCCTTTGAGAACGGAGCACCGCATTATCAGCGGTCTTGTCCAAGATGCTCATTGCAACGAACTCATCCAACACTTCACTTGAGGTCATGGAGTGGAAGTCCAGTCTTTGACGAATGACGGAGGACATGGCCTTGTTGTAGGGCATCATGGCCTTGAGGAACTTGTGCTTTATCCAATTGTCATACGTGTCCTTGCTCCCATGATCTCAGAGTGAAACCGCGAGTTTGGTCACTCTTCGAAAGAGCTCACGAGGTTCTTCATCTTCTTTCATTGCAAACTCATCGGCTTCATCTTGCACCACTTCATAGTTGGAGCGTTGAATGCTAGCACTTCCTCGATAGAGAGACACAATGCATTGCCATGCGTCTTTGGCCATGGCATGGGGTCGAAGATGAGGGAGATCTTCGGGAAGGATTGCATCTTGGATGATGAAGAGAGCACTCTCATTGAATTGATTATCCATCGCTTCTCTCGGGGTGAAGTTGCTTTGGTCATGTGGATAGAAACCTTCTTCAATGATTCTCCAAAGATTAGTATTCACATGATCTAAATGACGCTTGAAGCGATACACCCAAGAATCAAAATCCTCATTTTTCACAATCTTAGGAGGATGGCCGGCATGATTTAAATGAGTAGAGGGAATCAGTCCTCCATAAATTGGAGGTTCCACATGGGCAAAGATGACGGTGCCATTTCTACCACTAGTAGAAGGACCCTTCTCACTATTATCTTCCCCCTTGTCGGAGTTAGCATCCGTCACCTTGTTAGTGGGATCAGCCACTTCCAATGGCGAGGTAGGTAGTTTAAGTCCTTCTAAGAATTTATTAAACATGCTTTCTACCGTGGTTGTCATGGAGGTTTTCAATGCGTCCAAGGCCACATTGAATTCCTCATGGGACACCATGGTTTCCCCATCACCCGTAGACGAGATCGGATTCACACCGGAGTGTTCCTCCTCCCCATTTTCTACGGTGTCAACCATACTCTTCAGACGGCAAAGTCCTTAATAAAGAGACGAGGCTCTGATACCAATTGAAAGGATCGATATAGTTGACTACAGGGGGGGTGAATAGGCAACTAACAATTTTTAGCTTTTCTTTACCAAATTAAACTTTGCATCAAAATAGGTTGTCTAGATATGCGACTAGGTGAACAACCTATATGATGCAACAACAACAAGCACACGAGCAAGCAAGGGATACAACACAAGTAAGCTTGCAAAAGTAAAGGCGCGAGATAACCAAGAGTGGAGCCGGTGGATACGAGGATGTGTTACCAAAGTTCCTTCCTTTTGAGGGGAAGTATGTCTCCGTTGGAGCGGTGTGGAGGCACAATGCTCCCCAAGAAGCCACTAGGGCCACCGTATTCTCCTCACGCCCTCACACAATGCGAGATGTCGTGATTCCACTATTGGTGCCCTTGAAGGCGGCGACCGAACCTTTACAAACAAGGTTGGGGCTATCTCCACAACTTAATTGGAGGCTCCCAATGACACCATGAAGCTTCACCACAATGGACTATGGCTCCGAGGTGACCTCAACCGTCTAGGGTGCTCAAACACCCAAGAGTAACAAGATCCGCTAGGGATTAGTGGGGGAATCAAATTTCTCTTGGTGGAAGTGTAGATCGGGGCCTTCTTAACCAATCCCGAGCAAATCAACAAGTTTGATTGGCTAGGGAGAGAGATCGGGCGAAAATGGAGCTTGGAGCAACAATGGAGCTTTTGGGGAAAGAGATGGGTCAACATTGGGGAAGAAGACCTCTTTATATAGTGGGGGGAACAATCCAACCGTTACCCCCCAAGCAGCCACGCACAGAGCGGTACTACCGCTTGGGTAGGGCGGTACTACCGCTGAGCCAGCGGTACGGCCGCGCTCACGAGGGTAGCAGGGACCTGGGCCCAGAGCGGTACTACCGCGGGAGTACGGGCGGTACTATCGCCACTACTGCCACTACTAGTACCGCAAAACCCGACACGAAAAACAGGGGTCTCGAGTCGAGGCGGTAGTAGCCCAGAACCACAGCGGTACTACGGCCGAAGACAGCAAGCGGTACTACCGCTTGGGGAGCGGTACTACCGCTTGACGTGCTTCGGCGGTACTACCACTGAGGACCGCCGTACTACCGCTGGGACAGGTCAAGGCAGGCAAGGAGAGGAAAGGTAGCTCAAATGAAGCGGAAAGGAACGATGGGTGTGAAAAGGATGTGAACGTGTTGATTCCACCCTAGCCTTTCCAAAGCGGATCCCCTCTTGATAGTACAATGACTCCTACGAAAATAGTCCACCAACAGAGAGACGAAAGAGCTACACCGTCTTGACTAAAGCACCGAGGGGAAGGAATCGTCTCGTGCCAAAGAATGAATCTCTAAAAAACTCAACGCACACGATTAGTCCGCAAAAGCATTGTCATCAATCATCAAAACACCTTGGGGATATATATGCCCTTATAGGTGTATTAGCTATTTATGTTAATCCTATATAGAGAGGTATAGATTGATCGATGTGGACGTGGGAGAGGTATAGATTGATCTATGTGGATGTGGGAAAGAGGGTGAGACCTCACTGGATATATCGATTGATCGGTTTGTGTGGAAAACTATGAAAGACCTAGCTATATACACACATACATAGAGGAACATCGATCGTTGCGCATGCACGCATGAGAGATAAAGAATGCCCCGTATGATGGAGAGGGGGATGTGTGTGGGTGTGTGCCTTCATGGGAGACCGACCTGAAGAAAAATATTGCATGCGTGCGATAGATAATGCCGACTGGTAGTGTGTGTGCATGCATGCACGAGAGAAAGTTAGTGGTACAATTATAAAGAGAAGACTACTGTATGGGTGTAAAAGAATAGGTGAGGTCATAATCAATGTAAAGTTGAATTCAAATATTTGAATAAGAGATCCTGATGTTTGAAACCCATGCATGCATGAATATAACGGAGAATTGCGCGGTGTGGTTTGGAAACGAGCATGTTGTGATGTATACACATTGAACAAGGTCAGACTGATTTGAATTTGAGATACCGATGGTAGACATCATTTGCCCATGTCGCATTCGTGCATGTAATTGGAGATGATGGGCGGCTTTCGCATCACATATCTATATCTATGCCCCTATATATATTATATTATATATTTTTTATATTGTGTGCGGGTAACATTAACTTTGAAAGATGGTCGTTGGATGAGGCGGATCTGATGGTCCAAAGATGGCAAATTTGAGCACTATTGGCCGTTAGATATCATCTAGATTCCACCAGATTTCGCCACATGTATAATCTAGAAGACTCCATGGTTGAACTTAAGCATAATGCACAAACATCAAAACACAAGCACTTCTTATTTGTTCTAGAATCTTTCGTATCAGAATTGCCCAAATGTTTTTCTACATGATTTGCCATTATTTATTTTTACTTTATGTCTTACAACGCACAATTCCATGAATCTTAAAATAGATAAGCTTTCTTATAAAAACTAGATGATTTTGAATGAAATGAACTATAAGAATTAAACGAACATCTACATCATGCATATATGACTCAAAGCTTGCATGCTATAATGTGGTATTTATTCATAATTTGGTTGCCAAATCTCATGCGTGCAATGCACGTGTACCTTACTCTAGTCTAAATGGTGTTTGTGTGTGTGTTGTGCCTGTTGAGGTGCAAATTGTCTTTTTTTGGTACACGTTAAGCATGTTCTTCCGAAATTTCAAGCCGCGCCTTGTTATGCCGAAAATTGAAGCTAGCGTCTCTGTCTATCGTGCTGCGAAACTCCCGCCTCTTCAACCCGCGCCTTGTTAGCCCGAAATATTTAAGATATATCTTTGTCTCGTTGTGCTCCGACAACTCCCTCCATCTCAACCCGCGCCTTGCTATTCCGAAATTACAACGCGCGCGAAAACTCCCACCTCCTGTGAAATCCCGACACGCGAAATGCCCGTGGTACCCCTGAACCGAAAGAACCGCCTCAAATCGGTGGGGGGTACTTTCGTAACTTACCCCACATTTCGGACAAGCGCGTCTCTAAGCCATGGTTCCCTACTGCCATCCCATCCGCCCATCCATTCGTACACCGAGGCCGCGAAAACCCGCGACGAAACCCCACACCCTCCTCCGTCCGCCACCCAGCCGGAGCCTCTTCCCCGACGACGTCGTCCACGGCAACACCTCGACGTCCCTCATCCACCGTACCAGATAAGGATCCGTCATCGATCTCATCGTCCCGCCGGTTCAGCCACCCCGTCCTCCACCTCCAAGGAGCTGCCCCAACATTCCCCTCGTCTTTCGCGCCACCTCCATTCCCACACCGCCGTCTTAACCTGCACCACCGGAACAGCATCATCATCACCATTTCCTCGGATGAAGCTGCGGCCTAATCGGCGCCACCAAAGAGGTTGTACACTAATCACCGCATTTTCTTCTTGATTCGATCTCACGGTGCTGCCGGCGCTCGGTCGCGAGCCGACACGGCGCGGCTCCATCCATGGCGGCATCGCCGGCCACTTCCTCCACGGCGTCGCTCCCTCGGCGGCGACGTCCACATCAGTAGGAGTTGATGCTGCTTTAGCTCTCGCTCACGCTGCTGCTCTGCTCTTGCTCTCGGTCCCCTGCCTGGTCTGCTCCTGCTATTGCTCTTGCTTGCGATGCTGCTCCGATTTGCCTACACTTCAGTCGACTGAATCGACTTTTGGGTCAGTCGATTTCCAAGGGGTGGGCTCGCCAGGGTGAAGGAAGAACCAGCCGCAGCGGGGAGGGGGCTCGCCGGAGAGGTACCCCACTATCTATCTTAGGGTTCAGGATGGGGGCGATGGTGGCCGG